>NC_031774.1:61444673-61445188 GCF_001522545.3 Parus major | reverse complement strand
TCCCTGCTGCAGCCAGCTCTGGGTTCCAGCCGAGCTGCCTTCCCCAAGGGGATCAGAGCCACCCCTCAGCCCAGTCCCTGCCCTGCTGCACAGTGATGGTGCAGGCTGTGCCTGGCTGGGAGTGCTCAGCTCTTCCCTGGACCTGGCCAGCTCCAGCTTCAGCCCCTGGATGTTCTCCCACCCCCAGGTGTGACAAATCCACCCCAGCAGCAGCACCCAGCAGCTGGGGCTGCTCACAGGACTGGGCTCCAGCCTTTGTTCTGGCTCATCCCTGGGCTCCCCTGCACAAACAGCTCTGCCCTGGCTGGGGCTCTGCTCCCCCTGGATGTTCCCATTCCCAAAGGGCACTGCCACAGCTCCACACCCACGTTCACACTGCAGCTCTGGCAAAATCCCCTCTGCAGGACACTCAGGGTCTCCAGCTGAGCATCAAACTCCCAGGGACAGCATGAAAATCCATCCTGCCACTGCTCTGCCAGCACCAGTGAGATGGGAACTGGCCCCAGGAAGGCTTT
>NC_031774.1:61434890-61438353 GCF_001522545.3 Parus major | reverse complement strand
GGGACAGGAGATGGGACAGGAGCAGGGACAGGAGCAGGGATATGAGCTGGGACAGCTGCAGGCAGAGCTCAGGGCTGCAGGTCACTCTGTTCCTGTGATTCCACACACACAGCAGCCCCTGCTCCACACAAACCATCCCCTCCTCCCCGCAGGGCACGAGCTGGACACGCTCCAGAGGGGATGGATGGCACAGGCTGCTGTCTGTCCATGGCTGTCACTGTGAAACTGCTCTGGATCATCCTCCTCTGGACACTGATCTGATCAAGCTGAAAGAATTTTACCATTTACATCTAAGTTTGATTTAAAGAAGTAAAGAGAAAAAACCCTATCCCTTCCCCAAAACACCATCACCACCAATAACAACAAAGCAAAAAAACCCTCAAGCCTCCAGCCCCCCCCAAAAACCAAAGGAAAAACCCCATGGAAAGCCCCAGACCCCAAAGGATGCTCATGCACTGCAGGGGTTTATTTCTCCCTATGCATGGAAAACGTTTTACCCCATCCAATCCTGGAAGCTGCTGTTGGATGGATAAATCCTTTCTCCTTTTGCTCAGGCTGCAGCTGCCTCCCCCAGCAAAGAGCTGCACACCTGGACAGGAGCAGCCTGGAGGGTTCTGCCAGGAGCCAGGAGCAGGAACAGGGAGGAACAGCGTGAAAGGGATTTTCCTAAATCTGACCAGCTGCAGTTCAGTTTGTTACAGGAAAACATGATTGACACAAAGCGAATTTTCTCCTGATTTGTGTTTGGGGTTTTTGTCATCTTTTCCTTGCGTTTTCAAGTGTTTCACTTCTCTGCTGTCACTGAAGCTGTGTAGTGAGACGTTTTATTTACATGGATAGAATGAGCTAATTATCCTTCCTTTTACAATCCATTTCAACTGGATTACATAAGAATTGGGCTGCAAAATGCCAGGCCCAGCCCAGCAGGGGAAACAGCGGCTCCTTCAGAGAGTCCAGCTCCTCTAGAGAAGCACAGAACATCCAGAGCCAAGGAGAGGCTATACAGGATATATTATATTATATTATATTATATTATATGGGATAATACAGGATGAGAACAAGGCACTACAAACCTCTGCTGCCAGGGGATTGTTTCCAGACTTCTCAGTTTTCATTCCCTGCTCTCCAGAACTGTCATATTCCTGGTTTGGACAGGAATATTTGTATTTGGGAAACACTGATTTGTTTGTTTGTTCTGTTTTTGTTGGTTTCTGTTTGATTGTTTGTTTTCCTGTTGTTTTTTGTTTGTTTCTGTTTGATTGTTTGTTTTCCTGTTTTTTTGTTGGTTTTGTTTGGTTTTGTTGTTGTTTCTGTTGTTTTGTTTGTTTGTTTGTTTTTCCCCATTATCACACAGGAAAAGAATCTCTTGATTTTCCTCAGTTTCTCCATTAGGATCGTTCCCCCTGCCTTGAGTTGTTCCTTTCCTGGTTTGTTCCTGGGACAGTTTGCTCAGTGTTTGCCCTCAGCTCTTGGCACTGCTGGGGCTTTTCTCCCCTGCTCCCTCCCCTCGCAGGAGGTTCTGCAGCTTCTGGGGCCCTTCCGAGGCTCCAGGATCTTCTGTGGGGCCTCTGCTCCCCTCCTGGAGAAACCACAGCCCCGTTCAGACCTGCCTTTAAACACATGCCCTGATTTCCCGAGCTTTGTTCCCTTTTGGTGCCGTAGGACAGAGCCCTTCAGCTGTCCCTGGAGCGCTGGGGCTGAGCTCTCCGGGTGAGCAGGGACATCCCGGGGCTGCACTGCAGGACCTCTGCTCCTTCCCAGCCTCCGGGGTTACCTTCGTTCACTCCAGTGTTTTGTGAGCCATCCTGATGTTTAACTCAGCCCACTGAAGCTGAATCCATCAGGGCTTTTCCAGGGCTTTGCTGGTCCCGGTGGCTGCTCTGCTCCGTTCTGGGGGTGTTGAGGAGCTCTGTGCAGCTGCCCCGCAGCAGGGATTGACTGCAGTGACACCAGAAAAGCTTCCCAGCCCCGAAATTTGGTGACTGAAGACTGACAAGTCTGAAATCCTGCCAGCATGAGCCAGCACCGTGTTTTCCTCGGTCTGTGCCCGTAAAGGATGCAGGGAGTTCATGGATGCTGGGCTGGCAGCAGCCAGGCTCTGGTGAAGCAGGACCTGGGCTAGCAGAGCTCTCAAACTCAGCCCAAGCCAGGCCCGGCTCCCAGAGCTGGCCAGGGCTCATTTCTTCTGTCAGAGAGCATATTTTATGGGGAAGGGTAATTCCACGAGTGGATGTATTACTTCCAATGGAAATCACATTTAAAGAGTGCCATCCTTCTGTGATTAGCTGTGGAATATCCATTACCTGCCCAGAGAGCAGAAAATGCGATGCTGAGCTCCTGGAATGAGAGACTCTTGCTGACTCTCAGTCCTGGCAGTGTGAGGTGATATTCCCACCGGGATTCTGCAGCTGCCCTGCCCCGGGGGCTGCTCCCATTTCAATCCTGCCTCGGACACTGGGGCAGCTCCTCGGGGGATTTGAGCAGAGCTGGACCCGACCCCACACCCCAAGCCAGGGCTCGGCCAGGGCTGGCACCAAACCCTGGAGAGCTGCAGCTGCTCGAGCTCTTCCCAGGGAAATCCTGGAGCAGGGAGCACCCCAGTGCCCTGCCTCTCCCAGGAGTTTCCCCTTCCAGGGCCTGCAGGGGCTCCAGGAGAGCTGGAGAGGGACTGGGGACAAGGGATGGAGGGACAGGAGCCAGGGAATGGCTCCCAGTGCCAGAGGGCAGGGATGGATGGGAGATTGGGAATTGGGAATTGCTGGCTGGGCTGGAATTGCCAGAGCAGCTGTGGCTGCCCCTGGATCCCTGGCAGTGCCCAAGGCCAGGCTGGACATTGGGGCTGGACATTGGGACAGTGGGAGCTGTCCCTGCCATGGCTGGGGGGGATTTAACCCAGCCCATTCCATAATGTGTTGATTTATCTGTCCAACCACTGCTGCATTTCTGGCTCCAATTCACCCCAAATCCCATACATTCAACCTCCTTTTCTAAAGAGATGCTTCAAATTTTACCTGTTGAGGAATTACAAATGAAGAACACTCAATGTTCATAAAAATAAAAATAATATTTCAGCACAATCTCATTTTAATCAATGTGACACACAATGAAAAGGAGGCATGAGGAACGGAGGCTGCATTGTGCCCAGTGCTGCACAAAACAACTGCTTCAGCAGCTCCAGGAGCTCATCTGCAGCATTTGAATCAGCAGCAGGCTCAGCACAGCCTGCCTCGGGCTCCCTGCAGCCGCTGAGGCTGCCCCGGGCCCCGGCACCGCAAGGGTTAACGCAGTGTGTACCGGGATGGGCCGGGCAGGACCGGGCTGGCTCCTTCTGCCTGGGGATGGATCCTTGTCCTGGCTTTGAGTCTGTCCTCAGACACCGGCACAGTGTCCCTGTCCCTGCTCCGAGAGCCTCGGCAGCGACACACTGCAGGAAATGCACCGGAGCTGCAGCCCCGGGCCGGGA
>NC_031774.1:61430642-61432327 GCF_001522545.3 Parus major | reverse complement strand
CTCCTCTCCTCTCCTCTCCTCTCCTCTCCTCTCCTCTCTCCATTCCACAGACACAGCACAGAGCTGTGCACAATCAGCTCCTTCTCCTGCATTATTTATTATCCATCCCCTCTCCCGGGATCCGAATGTGTCAGGCTGGCGCTTTGTAGGACACGAGAAGCGTTTTGTCATTGAAGATATTGTCTGTCTCCTCCCTTGAAGATGATCACACTGAGAGGAAAATTCCCAGTAGCAGGAGGACCTGGAGCCAGGAGTGACTGGAGGAACACAGGACCCATCCCTGCAAACACATTCTCTGCAGAAATGAGATCAGTTCTGGATTTCCTGCCCTTCAGAGGACAGAGCTGGCAGCACCTCTGGGCTGTGCCATTAAAAGGACCTCGTTCCCCGTTGTTTCCTGCCCCACTCTGAGGATTCCCAGTGCTCCAGGACAGTTCACAGCGGCCCTGGAGTCCCTGGCACTGCAGCAGGTCCCAGGTGGGCAGGGATGCTCTGTCTCCTTCCAGAACTGGCACCACAAGATATTCCTGTGCTCCTGTGCTCTTCCCTGCTGGGAGCAGGACATGGCCTCAAACTGCCCAGGGAGCTTTGTCCATCCCTGGAGGTGTCCCAGGAATTGCTGGAGGTGGCACTCGGAGCTCTGGGGACAGACCAGGCACAGCTGGGACTGGCTGGGCTGGGAGGGATTTTCCAGGCTCAGGAATTCCAGGATTCTGTTCTCTGATTCTCTCCTGTCCCAGCACTCCCAGCCTGTGCAGGAAGAGCCAAGAGGCAGCTCCTGCCTGGGCAGGAGATTGTTTATTTATGGGATCTCTCCAGGAATCCCAAATCCTGGCTCTCCTCCGTGAAGAGTCCCCAGAGGGGACGTGTGGAACAAGCTGGGCATGTCCTGGTGCTCGACCCAGCCCCAGCCCCAGAGGTGATGGATGTGTTCTGGAACTTGTGGGTCAGACTGAAAGGGAGCAGGGATATTGGGATATCGGGATGGAACTGGACAGGAATGTGGGGTGGCCCTGCCAGGTGCCCAGAGCTGCTGTGGCCGCCCCTGGATCCCGGGAAGTGTTTGGAGCTGGTTTGGATGGGGCAGCCTGGGACAGTGGGAGGTGGCCCTGCCCTGGGCCAGCCCTGGGGAAGATTCCAGCAGGACAGGGAATTGGCCAGGGGCTCAGCAGAGATGTGGGGCACCAGTGCAGCAGTGCTGTGCCCAAGGCAAACATCTCCTCCTGTAAATGAAACTGAAAAATTGGGACACTACAGAAAAGAACCAGAAAAGAATAATTTGGCGCTGAATGAGACGCCTGACAGAATAAATCTCAATATATAAAAGTATCAGAGAAAGAGCATGGCATGACAGGATCATCAGGACAAGCCTTCAGAGGAGGAAAATCCATTTCCTGGCCCAGTCCTCTCCCGAGCTGGGAAAGGCAGAAGGAGGAGCACATCTGGGAGCTGGCTCAGGATCCAGGCTCTGCAGCGTGCAGGAGATCCCCAGCAGGGCCTGCCTCATCTTCCTCTCATCAGAGCACTGGGAGGAAGGGCAGGACAAGAGCTGGCCCCTACCCCAATGCAACTGGCCTTGGCCAACCCCAAATGTCTTGGCACTACTCAAGGGGAACCCCAAAGTTGTCAACAAGATGAGACAGGGTCCCTTGTACCCTGTGATCCTGTCCCCACCACCTGGACAC
>NC_031774.1:61429080-61429863 GCF_001522545.3 Parus major | reverse complement strand
CCCTGAGACTGTCCTGACACCCCCAAACACCCCCTGGGACTGTCCTGACACCCAAACACCCCCTGGGACTGTCCTGACACAGAGACACCCCCTGGGACTGTCCTGACACCCAAACTCCCCCTGGGACTGTCCTGACACCCCCAAACACCCCCTGGGACTGTCCTGACACCCCCAAACTCCCCCTGGGACTGTCCTGACACAGAAACACCCCCTGGGACTGTCCTGACACCCAAACACCCCCTGGGACTGTCCTGACACCCCCAAACACCCCCTGGGACTGTCCTGACACCCAAACTCCCCCTGGGACTGTCCTGACACCCCCAAACACCCCCTGGGACTGTCCTGACACCCCCAAACACCCCCTGGGACTGTCCTGACACCCAAACACCCCCTGGGACTGTCCTGACACCCCCAAACACCCCCTGGCACTGTCCCAGTGCCTCCCCAGGGCTGCTCCAGCTGTCCCCTGCTCTGGGCTGTGCCCTGTCCTGGGCACTGGGCTGGTGTCCCTGGCAATGGGCAAACGTGGCCAGTCCCAGCCAGGCAAAGCCGTCACCCTCGCTGCAGAAACGTGTTTGAGAGCTCCAAGGTGTGTGTAAGGAAGGCTTAAAAGCTTCTGGTCCCTGAGTGCTGCCCTGGCCTGCCATTAACTGGTTTTCTGGTTAATTGACTGCGTTCCTTGTTCCTCTTTTTTTAGCTTTGAAATCCTTTCTGGTCATCTCTGCCTTTTACTCAAAGAGCAGCTTCGTGACTTCTGCAAATCTGCTGCTGCCTCTTCTGCTC
>NC_031774.1:61422426-61425895 GCF_001522545.3 Parus major | reverse complement strand
GAGCAGAATGAGGAGTTCCTGGGACAGGCTGAGGCCAGGCAGGCAGAGTGAACATTCCTGCACAGACGTGTCCCTGGGGCTGTGGTGGGAATGGGACAGGAGCTGGACAGAGTGTCCAGGGTGGTTCAGCTCTGCTCCCTGCTGGGCTCAGGGGCTGGACCTGCAGCAGCCTGGGAGTGCAGCCAGCCCAGGGGAACTGTGTCAGCCACAGAACAGCGACAGAAAGCCACCGAGTTCATCCCATTCCTCACAACAACTGACTTGGAATCAGCATCGATGGCACCATCTGAAATCTCCAAAGCCCTCCACAGCCTGCTGGATCCAAAAAAATGTGTTGCAGAAAGGAGCTGTTGTTTTTTCTGATTGCTGTCAAACACAGAATCTGACAGACACAAACAAGAAAAAGTAATTAAAAAAAATCAACAAATACTAGACATGAAAAAAGAATCCCAACCACACAAAACCAAAACAAAACTTAAGGAAATCCCAAACTAATCTGCAAAAACCTGGAACAGTGCAAGGTTTCAGGCTTTGCTCTGCAAAGTGCAGTTTTCAATATGATTAAGACTAGGCTTAAAATCTAAGACCATTAAGGAATTTTAAATATCTGCTTTTCAGCTTGATCCTCTGTACTGACACAAATCCTAATTCTTCTGCTTTCTGTGCTCTGGGAGGGCAGATTCAGGCGGGATAGCAGGGAAATCCTTTTCATTGTAAAGCCAATTCCAGCTGTAGGTGACACTGCCATTGTCAGAGCCTGGAGGGACGCCAGGGCCTGTGGGCAGAGGAGTTTGGGAATGTCCTTCCCCAGCTTCTCCCCGAGCCTTTGGCCAGATCCTGCTTCTCAAAGTGGAACAGAACTGTTTTCCAGAGAGCCAGCTCACACCCAGGGAGCTGCAGAGCTGAGGGATGAGTGAGGCTGTGCTGGATGATGGGAGNTCCTGTGCTGGATCCCAGTCCTGTACTGGATCCCAGTCCTCCCAGCTTGGTCCAGCAGCCTCCAGCACTGGATAGGACTTGAACTGTCCTCAGACAGGACCTGAGCTGTCCCTGCTCTCTGACAGGACCTGAGCTGCCCCCTGACAGGACCTGAGCTGTCCCTGCCCCCTGACAGGACCTGAGCTGTCCCTGCTCTCTGACAGGACCTGAGCTGTCCCTGCCCCCTGCCAGGACCCAGGGTTTGCTTTCCTCCACCCCCATTTTCTTCCATCATTTAGGGAGGACCCTGCTCCTGTGTGGGTTGGGCGATCCAGGGACACGTTTCCTTCCCCAGGAGCGCAGTGAAGGGCTCGGATATTTTTAATTACAAGCCATTGATTGCAGTCACTGGGCTGGGCCAGCCCTGCAGCGCTCCAGCTCTGCTCTGGCCTGGATTCTGCAGGGACATTTTACCAGGTGCCAGCACTCCCAGCACAGCCTGGGGGTTGTCTCTGGTGAGAATTATCTCAGCTCCCCTTTGGGTCAGCTTGGAGCGTGCCAAGGTGAGATTGTGACGCTGTCATTCTCTGCATTGCCTGAGATTTGGAACCAGGAACTCTCCTGCTATCCCAGTTATCTCCCAACCCTGGACAGCCAGGTGCTTCTCAGTGAAAATCTCCACAGTTCTTACTGCAAGTCCTAAACTTTGTCTAAGATGAATCAAATTCTGGACCAAGAGAGGTGTTAGGACCAAGGAATTCATTTGTAAAGATACTTTCCACAGTAATTTCTGTTTGTTTTACTTTCAATCACAGAATCCTTTAGGCTGGAGAAGCTCTCTGAGGTGGAGTCCAGCCCTTCCCCAGCCCTGCCAAGGCCACACTGACCCTGTCCCCAGCTGTCACATCCCCAGGGATTGAATTCAGCTGTGCCAGGGCTGGACAAACCTTTCCAGAGGGAATTCTCCCAATATTGGAAGCCTGCTGCTCTGCAGGGTGTGAAACAGCCAAACTCCAGATCTGCTGCAGGCACCATCCCAGCTCCCAGCTGAGCAGGGATTACAGGGATATTGGTATTTATAACAGCTCCTGCCTGAAAACCGAATACTTTCTCATTTTTCTATCAAACTTCTAGTTATGTTTATTCTCCACCAGTAATGTTTTACTACAGCACACATTTGCAGTTTCCCTGAGCTGGCTGCCTTTAACAGCCAGCATTTGCGTGAATTCCCTGCATCCACATCCATATTTTTATATATACAATAAAGCAAACTGCTGAAGGATCATCTAAACTTTATTTACTGTGGCCATGCTGCAATATTTAGGTCTGCTGAAATCATTAGGGCATTTTAATTGTGTTATCAGAGCACAGCCAAAGCTGCAGATCCCCTTTCCAAAGAACCTGGACACAGATGAAACTGCTGAATATAACTGGAGTATTTACTGAGTATTAAATCTGTTACAGGAGGGTTTGGACTGCTGATAATTTACCTTAAAAAAATTAAAATCTGAAAGTAACAACTGATGTCCTCTGGAAATGAAAGCTTTGGGACTCTTTCTGGTTTTAGTTTGCTTTTGTCACGGGAAACGTTGGTCTTTCAATCAGAAACAACACAAAACATTCCTTCCTTGATTTCCCAGTTAATTTTGCAGTGAAATTCTGTGTTTGTGGCTGTGTTGTTGTCCAAATGCCATTAAACCATCGGAGGACTCATTGGAGAGCACAAACCTTTTTTCCTCCCTTGTTTCCCTTTTTCCTTGTGGCTGCCCCATCCCTGGGAGTGCCCAGGACCCGGCTGGACGGGGTTTGGAGCAGCCTGGGCTGGTGGAAGGTGTTCCCTGGGGCAGCTGCTGCCTTCCCCTGGGTCTGGTGTCCAGATGTTTCCAGCTGCCAGCCCAGGGCCCTGGAGCTGCAGGGATGCTGTGGTCAGGGGGAGGGTGACTGCCCTGCCCTGCTGCTCTGCTCTGCCTCTTTTATTTCTGCCTTTCCCTGCTTTGATTCCAGGCACCTTTGGAAACAGGGAACCGTGAGGAACAGAGCATTTCTGTTGTGTCTTTCCCGTGTGAATCAGGGAACAGGAATTAACCAGAAAGTGGCTGTGCTTTCACAAGGTGTGTGATGGAAGGGGAAGGGAAGATGCTGGAGTGGCACATGAACATTTGTGGTGTCACAAGAGGAGGCAGAGGCAGAGGCAGCAGGCAGGAAAGGCCCAGCCTTTGCTCCTGGCAGGCAGACGATGTCCCCAGGGCTGGAGCTGAGCTGCCTGTCCTGTGCTGGTGGCAGTGTCAGCCTGCAGAGAGCCAGCCAGGGACGCTGCTCCGGCTTTTGTGTGCAGGCAGAGATCCAGGGCAGCTAAATCTGTGTCATTGATCTCATTAAAACCTCATTGGTGCCCAGCCCAGCTGCTCCAGCGGGAGCCGGGTGTCCCCTGGGCCCTGTGACACTGCCAGCCCCAGTTCTACCCAGTCCTGGAGGGCTCCATGGGCTGTGGCACCGGGGCTGGGCAGCAGAGAGGGACAGCAGAGAGGGACAGCAGAGAGGGACAGCAGAG
>NC_031774.1:61417081-61419107 GCF_001522545.3 Parus major | reverse complement strand
AATTCTGGAATTCTGGAATTCTGGAATCTGGAATTCTGGAATTCTGGAATTCTGTAGTTCTGGAATTCTGGAATTCTGTAATCTGTAATTCTGGAATTCTGGAATTCCATAGTTCTGGAATTCCGGAATTCTGGAATTCTGGAATTCTGGAATCTGGAATTCTGGAATTCTGGAATTCTGGAATTCTGGAATAATTCTGGAATTCTGTGGCTCCTCCATGGTTTTCAATGTGTAAAAAAAGCGTGTTCCCCATTTTTTTCCGAATCTTCTTGCAGATGCAGCTCTCCAAATAAATTCTGATAAGAACTGCAAACCAGATGTTAAGCAAATCATAGAGGAAACCAAATAAAGTGTATTTTCAGCTTCTGGAGACCCTTGCCAGTTTGGCTTTGCAGACAGAGAATGAGGAAAAGCTCAGGCATGGACTGGAGGACAGCACCGGACACCCAGACCTTCCTCTGCCCCAGGAACTCGCTGGGAAACGCTGAAAAGTCTGGATCCAACCTGCCCAGCTTGGAACTGGACACGTGTGGGACAGGTACAGGTGTGGGACAGGTACAGGGTGTGACAGGTACAGGTGTGACAGGTACAGGGGTGTGACAGGTACAGGTGTGTGACAGGTACAGGTGTGACAGGTACAGGTGTGGGACAGGTACAGGTGCGGGACAGGTACAGGTGTGGGACAGGTGTCAGGGTGTGACAGGTACAGGGTGTGACAGGTGTCAGGGTGTGACAGGTACAGGGGTGTGACAGGTACAGGGTGTGACAGGTGTCAGGGTGTGACAGGTACAGGGTGTGACAGGTACAGGTGGGACAGATACAGGTGGGACAGGTACAGGTGTGGGACAGGTACAGGTGTGACAGGTACAGGTGTGACAGGTACAGGGTGTGACAGGTACAGGTGTGACAGGTGNTGGACAGGCCCCTCAGGAGCACCAGCAGCACCCAGCTGTCTCTGCAGCCCAGGATCGGATCTGTCCCGTTGTTATTGACAGCAGGAAAGGGGAGGGGGACAGTCTGTTCGGGGAGCACAAAGGGAGAGCCCAGCAGGGAGCCCCTGGATGCTCCATCCACCCCACAGTGTCCAGGGCAGGAGCCTGGAGGGCTGGAGGCTCCTCAGGTGAGCTGAAACCCCTCCTGAAGCCTTTGCTTTCCCACAGTGGCTCCTGAGGGGGCACTGGGGGTCCCAGACCCTCCCCATTGCTCTGAAATGCTGCAGGACTTCAGCTCTGCTCACCAGAGATTGTTCCTGCCCCCCTGGACACTCAAACCTTTCAAAATGCTGTAATGCCCTTTTTTCTTAAACCTCTCCCAGTGTACAAGGGCAGATCCTTGTTTGCTCTTGCGTTGATTTTGTTTCCCTGCTGTTTGATTCTGAAGGTGTCACTGCTGCTGTTTCCTGCCAGAGTCCCAGGTCCAGCCCTGAGAGCTCTCAGCAGCCCCTGGCTCAGGTTAAGTGTTCTGACACCGACACTGTCCAGGATGCAGCAGTTTCCAGGCCCAGCTATTTTCTCGATGGAGCTCTTTACCAATCTCTTGAAGTGCCCTCCTAAGTGCTGTCTTGGCACAAGGAACACGAGGCTCAGCTGCCCCTGGAGCTGATCCTGCTCTTCCAGGCATGGTTTCCCTTTGGAATGCACGACCTTGTCACCTTCATTTGCCTTCCCCAGGTGCCTTTGGCAGGCAGGGGCTGTGGCTGTCACTGGCAGTGTCACAGCCCAGGCCAGGCAGCCACACTCACACACGAGCACTGACACACAGCTGGCTCTGCCCGCGGCTTCAGAGCTTGATTTCAGTGTATTCACACTGTCCAGGCCTGGAAATATCCATCTGGATCTGTCCTTACATCCCTGGAAATGTCCAAGCCTTCCCCAGGCTCTCTGTGTGCGAAGCTGAAATCCCCAAAGGGCACTCGGGGGTCCCGCAGGGCTGGGGGTGTGCAGGGCAAAGCTCCCCCTCAGCAGCTCCATCCTTGGGGCTCTTGTTAACATCACCAAACCCCTCAGCAGCTCCATCCTTGGGGCTC
>NC_031774.1:61408547-61411333 GCF_001522545.3 Parus major | reverse complement strand
AAGCATCACAAGGCTTTGCTCACACCTCATGTTTGCATGGTGAGCCGTGTTTTGATCTGAGTGATGTGAAGCCCCTGGATGAGGAATGCTAATTTATAAATGATGGGCTTGTGAATTAGCAGAGAGAATAATTAACATTCCACTGACAAGGATCTCTCCTTTTCCCCTCTCCTCTCCCTGCAGAGCCCGGGCTGGGGCTGGGGCACAGGGCAGGGCAGGGGTGCAGGCTGCTGGTGGCACTGGCAGGGGGGACCTGTCCTGCTGGAGCTGTCCCCAGCCCTCTGCAGGACATCAGCACAGCCAGGGCCCCAGGAGGGACACGGGAGGATTTCTGTGCGTGCCTGGAAGGTGAGGACTGCATTTTACCAGACAAGTACAACAATTAGTTTGGAATCATTTCCCTGAGTGAACCACACCACACTACTCAGTGATTAAAGGCAATAAAATGATTAAAAGGCAATAAATTGTGTGTTATATCCGGATAGGTGACAGTCCTCTACAGGGGACTTTTCATCTCTTTCTTTTCCTCCCAGCAACACCTTTCACTAAATAACACCCTTAGGACCACAAGAGCTGCAAGAATTCCTTCCCAGCCCCCCCAGTGCACAGATGTGAAACAATTCCAAGGCTCCAACTCCTCTGCCAAGCACAGTGACCCAGTGGAGCTGGGGGAGCCAAACCCTGCCCTGCTGGGTGTCAGGAGCCACCTGCACAGGAGCCCTGCCACAAGGGCATGACGGTGCCTGCAGGCAGCTCTGCTAAACGAGGCTCCTTTTGCTGAATCCAACATTTGATGTATTTTAAGTGCTCAAAAATCCCTTGAAAGCACTGGATCTAATCAGGATCTTTCTCCAGGGCACGCCAGGTGAGCGGCCTGAGCAGCTCTCAGCAAGGACCCCAGCAGCAGTTTTGCCAGAATTGTGATTTAGCTCAGCTTTGGCGTGAGGCAGCGTAAGCAAAAGTGCTTTTCTGAATAGCTGCAGGCAAAATACTTCAGAGTGAATCAGGGACAATATTTCAACAGGACCCAAATTCCCAGGAGCATCCTTCCTCTCACATATCTGCCTGGATTAAGGTTTTCCCAGAGAAATGGAAACATTTCCTTTCCCAAGGACCCACTCCAGCTATGCAGTGCTCCAAAATCCCTCCGTGTTCCTTTGCATCCCTTAGAATGTATCTTTTATGAGAAGTTCCATGTTCTTTTTATCCAACCATGTTCCCATGTCTGGGGCTGGATCTTTAGTGCAGGTACCTGAGTGACTCCCAAAGCTGAGGATTTATCCCATCCCAGGGTACCTGAGTGACTCCCAAAGCTGAGGATTTATCCCATCCCAGGGTACCTGAGTGACTCCAAAGAGGAGCACCCATCACGTTCCCAGTGCTGTTCCTGTTCCCAGTGCTGTTCCTGTTCATGTTCCCAGTGCTGTTCCTGTTCCCAGTGCTGTTCCTGTTCCCAGTGCTGTTCATGTTCCCAGTGCTGTTCATGGTCACGTTCCCAGTGCTGTCCATGCTCCCAGTGCTGTTCCCTGACGTTTCACCCCTCTCAAGTTCTGGGGAAGGGGATTTCAGGGCAGCTTTGGGGTGCTGCTGCCCTCAGTAGGACAGAGCTCCCTGCCTCAGCCCCTTTCAGTGGTGCAGAAGCTGCAGCTGGATGGGGACAGGAGGGTGAGCCCTGCCCGCTCGGCCCTGGCTCAGTTTGGCACTGGATTCACTGCAGACACCGGAGTGAGGTCTGTGCCAGAGGAGCAGCATCCCCTCATCCCATTAATAACTGCACCTCATGATCCCATTAATTACTGCACCTCATGATCCCATTAATTACTGCACCCCATTATCCCATCAATAATCCCATTAATTACTGCACCTCATGATCCCATCAATAATCCCATCAATAACTGCACCTCATAATCCCATTAATTACTGCACCTCATGATCCCATTAATAACTGCAGCTCATGATCCCATTAATAACTGCACCTCATGATCCCATTAATTACTGCAGCTCATAATCCCATTAATAACTGCAGCTCATAATCCCATCAATAATCCCATTAATAACTGCACCTCATGATCCCACCAACAACTGCACCTCATGATCCCATCAATAACTGCACCTCATAATCCCATTAATAACTGCACCTCATGATCCCATCAATAATCCCATCAATAACTGCAGCTCATAATCCCATTAATAACTGCACCTCATGATCCCATTAATTACTGCAGCTCATGATCCCATTAATTACTGCAGCTCATAATCCCATTAATAACTGCATCTCATAATCCCATCAATAACTGCACCTCATAATCCCATTAATTACTGCAGCTCATGATCCCATCAATAATCCCATCAACAACTGCACCTCATGATCCCACCAACAACTGCAGCTCATGATCCCATTAATTACTGCAGCTCATAATTCCATTAATAAGTGCAGCTCATAATTCCACCAATAACTGCACATCATTATCCCATTAATTACTGCAGCTCATAATCCCACCAACAACTGCAGCTCATGATCCCATTAATAAATGCAGCTCATAATCCCATCAATAACCCCACCAATAACTGCACATCATTATCCCATTAATTACTGCACCTCATGATCCCATCATTATCCCACCAGTAACTGCAGCTCCTGCACCTGGAGGAAAGCAGGAAAGCGATGTCACTGTCAGCCCGTGCCTGTGCCAGGGCCAGGCAGTGTCACCCCCTGCAGGGCCAGGCAGTGTCACCCCCTGTGCCAGGGCCAGCCAGTGTCACCCCCTGCAGGGCCAGGCAGTGTC
>NC_031774.1:61404386-61408026 GCF_001522545.3 Parus major | reverse complement strand
CAGTGTCACCCCTGTGCCAGGGCCAGGCAGTGTCACCCCTGTGCCAGGGCCAGCCAGTGTCACCCCCTGCAGGGCCAGGCAGTGTCACCCCCTGTGCCAGGGCCAGCCAGTGTCACCCCTGTGCCAGGGCCAGCCAGTGTCACCTCCTGCAGGGCCAGGCAGTGTCACCCCTGTGCCAGGGCCAGCCAGTGTCACCTCCTGCAGGGCCAGCCAGTGTCACCCCCTGCAGGGCCAGGCAGTGTCACCCCCTGTGCCAGGGCCAGCCAGTGTCACCCCCCGGTGACAGGGCCAGGGCCAGGCAGTGTCACCTCCCGGTGACAGGGCCAGCCAGTGTCACCCCCTGCAGGGACAGCCAGTGTCACCCCCTGCAGGGCCAGGCAGTGTCACCCCCCGGTGACAGGGCCAGCCGGTGTCACCCCCTGCAGGGCCAGGCCAGCCTCTGTCCATGCTTTCATTCCCCGTTGGGCAGGGTGAGGAGCCGTGTCCTCGCTCATTCCGGGGTTATCCTGGCACTCTGCTCCTCCTTGGCTCTCCCACAGCAGCACGGATTAAGTGTGAGGCACCGGATATTTATTAAGTTTGAGATGGTACCCAGGGACCCAGAGCAAACACAATTTCCACTTTCATGTGGAAGCAGCTGGGAAAGACAAAATCCCCACTAGTGTTAATATTTCTGCCATTCAATGCAAAGACTGTTTTGCTCTGCACGTGCTGCTTTGCTCTGCTCTCAGAGCAATGGGCTCGAGCCCAGACTCTTGGTGTCTGCTGTGGATCTCCTGTGTAATTTCCATCCCTGGAGAGGAGTATTCTGTCCAGGTTCCTCAGACACGCCTTGGCTGTGTTTGGGTGACAATGCTGCTCTTTGGAAAATCTCCCTGGCTGTTTTCTCACTGGTAAAGGTTTGATGTGGAAAACAAAAGCAAGGTAAAAGCCCAAGAGGGAACCAGCCTGGCAGAAAAGTTCATCCCAGGCCCAAGGAGAGGCACAGATGGTGTTGGGGCAGGAGATTTCGGGGCTCTGGATGAGCCCACCAGGACCCCTGGGCACTGCTGGACACCAGAAGCTCTGGGGCACTTTGGAGGTGTTTAGGAGCTCTCCTGACACAGAGACTTCCCAAAGAGCTCTGACAGTGAAGAAACTTCCCCAAAATCCCCCCTGAGGCTCCCCTGGCCCAGCCTGAGGCCTGAGCTCTCCTCCTGTCCCTGTTCCCTGGCAGCAGAGCCCGACCCCCCCGGCTGTCCCCTCCTGCCAGGGACTTGTGCAGAGCCACAAGGGCCCCCTGGGCTCTGTTCCCAGAGTCCTGGCACCGCCACTTCTTGCCTGGACGTGGCTTTAGTGAGCACAGACCTGCCCAGGAGAAGGGGCTCAGGAACATCTGTGCCCTCTGGCGTGTCCCCATGGCAGACTGAGGGGACAGCGATGTCCTGGGGGGGTGCAGGGGCTGCTGTGCCATCCAGGAGCTCCAGTGGCACTCCAGAACTCCTCCAGCTGAGCTGTGACTGCTCCCTGAGCAGCTGTGTAATGATGACAAGTGTATCCAGACAGAGACTGGAAAATTGAACATCACCACCAAAGATGTCAGCCTTGTAATTCAGTCTCACATTAACACACACTCCTGGGTTTTTTATTATCTCCCTGTTTCCATTCCCAGCCTCAGGCACAGCAGGGCTCTTCAGCTGCTGGGCCCACAAGTGGCACAGGGTGAGCTGGGGCTGTCCTGGATCCCTGGCAGTGTCCCAGGCCAGGCTGGACATTGGGGCTGGAGCTCCTGGGACAGTGGGAGCTGTCCCTGCCATGGCAGGGCAGGTGGCACTGGGGGGGTTTGATGTCACTGCCATGGCAGGGGTGGCACTGGGGGGGTTTGATGTCACTGCCATGGCTGGGGTGGCACTGGGGGGTTTGATGTCACTGCCATGGCAGGGCAGGTGGCACTGGGGGGTTTGGGGTCACTGCCATGGCAGGGCAGGTGGCCAGCTCTGCCAGGTGGGGCTGGTGCTGAGGTGTCCTGCACCCTGGACCCCTGACCAGGTCCTGCTGTTCCAGGAGTGTCCCAGGCTCCAGAGGGATCCCAGCAGGTCCCAGGCCCCAGCAGCTCCTCGGGCAGGGAGGGGACAGAGCACAGTGTGGGGCTCCCAGGCTGTCCCAGCCCTCAAACAGCCCTGCAGGTGCAGATGATGCTATTTCCCAACCTGTCTCTCCTCTTTCCCTGGTATCTCTTCACAGGTGAGGTCAATGAAAATTTTTAGTATATTTGATGTAGAAAACTCTGTAAACATTTGATCTGCAGAATGAATAAAGAGCAGATTTTGGCTTTGCTTTAGGCAGCTGTGGAAATGCATTTTTGACTGCTTGGCTGGTTTGGCAGGGAGGCCCAGCAGGTTCCAGTGCTGTNCCCCTCAGCAGCTCCATCCTTGGGGCTCTTGTTAACATCACCAAACCCCTCAGCAGCTCCATCCTTGGGGCTCAGATCCTTGTTAAAGTCACCAAACCCCTCAGCAGCTCCATCCTGGGGCTCCAGGTCCTTGTTAACATCACCAAACCCCTCAGCAGCTCCATCCTCGGGGTCCAGGTCCTTGTTGACATCACCAAACCCCTCAGCAGCTCCATCCTCAGGTCCTTGTTAACATCACCAAACCCCTCAGCAGCTCCATCCTTGGGGCTCTTGTTGACATCACCAAACCCCTCAGCAGCTCCATCCTCGGGGTCCAGGTCTTTGATAACATCACCAAACCCCTCAGCAGCTCCATCCTCAGGGCTCAGGTCCTTGTTGACATCACCAAACCCCTCAGCAGGTGAAAGCCAGCTGTGCTTTGCAGGTGAGGAGCTGAGAATCCCCAGGTCAGCCCAGGCCCAGCTCAGGGGGATTCTCCCTGCAGTGTGTCCTCCCTTTGCTACATTTCCTCTGGAAATTCACATCCCTGTGTTGGGAAAATACACAGAGATATTATTGATCTTGTCTGAAAAGCTCATTCACAAATATTTAGAAACTTGAATGGTGCTTTGTCCATTTCACTTCTAAAACAGCACAGAAAAAAAAATATAAAAAAATCTTGATTTGCAAATGGCTTCTAAAAACATTGCTCATGTTCTGTGTTCCTGTGTCCTTTGATCTGAGGATTTACAGCTCCATCCCCACTGGTGCCCAGTGTTTCTTTAAGCCCAGTCTGAGCTCAGCCAGGTGTGACAGGGCTGGCACCGGCCCAGCCCAGACCGAGGCTCTTCAGTGGCCACCAGATATCAAATAATCTGAAAATGAAACCTTTTATCTTGACTGTGTTTCAGTGGCGGGGAAATGAAAAGGGCATTTGTGCAGTGCTGACTCCAGCAGAGCTCCCGGGGCTCTGAACGAGGATTTGCAAAGCCAAGGAAGGAGAGGAAGGCAGGAGAAAGGGAAGGGGGGCAGGGCAGGGATGGGCTGTGGGGAGGGGGCTCTGACAGGGATTTCCCAGCTCCTGGACACATGGAAGGGGCTGCCCAGGGAGCTTTGTCCATCCCTGGAGGTGTCCCAGGAACTGCTGGAGGTGGCACTCGGAGCTCTGGGGACAGACCAGGCACAGCTGGGACTGGCTGGGCTGGGAGGGATTTTCCAGCTTTAATGGTTCTGGAATTCTGGAATTCTGGAATTCTGGAATTCTGGAAT
>NC_031774.1:61400836-61402850 GCF_001522545.3 Parus major | reverse complement strand
CCCCACTGCTGGGGGGCTGCAGCCCCAGGGCCTGCAGGGACCCCCCTCTGGCAGCCCAGGGCTCTCTGGCAGGGTGAGGCTGCCCCTGCTGGGCTCTGCTGCTGCCAGGGTGACACCACAACAACCACAAGAAGCAGAAATCAGCACCCAGAGCTGCTGCTGGGGACTGGGGTTCTCTGAGCAGCAGCTCCTCTCCCCCTGCTCAGGGCTGGGGACAGGAAAAGTGCTTTTGTTGAGGCAGAGGTTTATCTTCAGCCAAAGAGTGGCCAGAAAAAGGAGCATTTTCTTTTCCATCACATTCTGCTTTTAGATCCAAAATGAGGCAGCCTAATTGGTCATTTATCCCTTTAGCTTTTGATTTCTCTCCTGAGAGGACTGCATAAACTGTTTGCTGTGCTGTAAGAAATTGCTGAAGAGGATGACAGAGCTCGGGATAAGCGATTCCTGCTGCAGTCGCTCTGTGCTCACTCCAGAGAGGCCCTGGATGCTGCCAGGATTTTCACCTTCATTTGTAAAGTCAACTTCATCACAGACATGAAACCCACTTGGACACAGCTTGGAGTGCAGCTTAATTGGAGCTCCAGCCACAGAATCCCAGATGATTTGGGGTGGGAATGGACCTCAAATCCCATCCCAATCCCCCCCAGCCATGGCAGGGACAGCTCCCACTGTCCCAATGTCCAGCCCCAATGTCCAGCCCCAATGTCCAGCCCCAATGTCCAGCCCCAATGTCCAGCCTGGCCTTGGGCACTGCCAGGGATCCAGGGGCAGCCACAGCTGCTCTGGCAATTCCAGCCCAGCCAGCAATTCCCAATTCCCAATCTCCCATCCATCCCTGCCCTCTGGCACTGGGAGCCATTCCCTGGCTCCTGTCCCTCCATCCCTTGTCCCCAGTCCCTCTCCAGCTCTCCTGGAGCCCCTTCAGGCCCTGCCAGGGGCTCTGAGCTCTCCTGGAGCTGATGTTTTTCACAGAAGATGCAAATCTGGTCTGTAAATGCCAAACCAGGAGAGATCCACCTGAGGAACTGCGAGCCCTGTGTAAAGTGCCAAATTCCCTTTATTTGTGCTGCTACTGCAGCATTAGTCAGGGACTGACTAGCCAGGAGATCCTCTCATAAATGTGATAAATACTTTTCACGTGGCTTTCTGGGGTTTATGCCATTCCTACAGACCTGGGAAAGTTCAAAATGAAATTTGTTTCTCCAATGTTTACTACTGAAATGAATGGATTTTTATATTGATATTTTTATCTTTCATTGAGGATAAAGTCTCTAGGGAATCCTGGGGTATTATTTATTCAGGAAAATTATTTTACATCATTTTACCTGGAATGAAAATAGCAAATGTCAGATTTAGGTGCAAACAAATTTAGAACAGTCTTTTTCCTTCCTTGTTTTTTTCCCTTCTCCAGATCAAAATTTATGTAGCAAGAAAGGAAAAGTAGTAAAAATGTCTCTTTTTTCATCAGCTCCAGAGGTGTCCTGGGGATGTGACTGCAGGAGCAGGAGGCAGATGAATGAGCACAGCATCAGGGAGGAGCTGCCTTGGAATCAGAACTTCCCCAGCTCAACCCGATGTCTCCTCATGTTCTCCAGGTCCAGGGGTACCCTGGTGCCCTTGGTGACCCCTCCAGAGCTCCAGTCCCCTTTGCTGCAGGGGAAATTAGAAAGTTTCAGCACCTGAAATGTTTATTCCTTGTGAAATTTAAGTTCTTTCAAAATAATTTTTGTTCTGTATGAGGAAAAAGTAAATAGTTGCACACAGGAATTCATTTTGGCCAAAACAGGAAGATTGGTTTTCCTTAGTATTTCTGTAAACTGTGTGTTTTTTCAGGAATTCAAACCTTGTAAACAGCATTTGATTTATTCTGGAAATGAGGATTTCCAGCAGCAGCTGATGTGGGATGCAGGAGCAGTGTGTGGATACCTGCAGTCCTGCAGAGCTCCCAGGACAGCAGGGGAGCAGCTCTGGATCCTCTGCCCGGGCTCCAGGATCTCTGCAGCTCGTGTTCCAT
>NC_031774.1:61398298-61400311 GCF_001522545.3 Parus major | reverse complement strand
GGAACAGGGACAGGAGGAGAGGGAACAGCTTTGCAGGGTCTGGTTGGAGCCCCAGACACAAAACCACTCTGCATTAGGAGAGGAAATAAAACTGGAGACCATGAACTTGGATTAATGGAAAGAGTAAGGAATGATGGAGGTTCCACTGGGCAGGAGCCCCCGTGACTGTGACTCCCATCATTGGCAGCATTTAATTTAACATTTCAGTAAATAGTTACAGTGATGGTTTTCAGTGCTGGGCATCGTTAGAGAGCTGAATAATTGCAAAGCTATTACAGTCTGTATCTGCTGGGCATCGCTTCAGAGCTGGAAATTAACTCTATGCAGCATCAGTTTTCTGCTTGATATTATTGCCATCCCCAGAGTGATGACCTTGGAAATCAATATATGGGAATCATTAATGCATCATGTTTGCTTTTCGCTTTCAAATTCTCAGACATCTGTTACTGCAGCCAAATAAAAATTCTTTGCATGCAGTTTTATATTTTACCTTTCACCAGCTTTATTTTAGTAGTCTTCCAATCATTTTCCCTGGGATGAGTGAGGGGCTCCTGCAGAACAATTGTCCTGATGAAAGGTGTTTTGATTGATTTATCTCTCAATGCTTCCTGAGTTTGTGCACTGAGTTCTTCATGAGGTGCCATAAGCAGAGTTTCTCTCAGGTGCAGCCCAGGTAGAGGGATGTTGTGCATCAGCCCAGCCCAAGGAACTGGCTGATTTCCCTGCAGCTGCTGGGGGAGCAGGATGCTCCCTGTGCAGATTCGCTGCTGTTCTGCCTCCTCACACACCTCAGAGAGCTGTGCTGAGAGGGGTGGATTTACTGCTGAAATACCAAATGTCATCTCCTGGCAAAATCACACTTCTTGAATTTCCAGCACTAACCCTAACCCTCCACCTCCTGAACTCCCTGTGCCCCCTTCAAGTGGGGCTTCACTTTCCCTGGAACTGGACTTTCCTTCCATGCAGACGTTTGTGAAAGTGGTTCCTTTCTCCAAAGTCCTTCTCCCATCTCGGAGATGGTCACTGTGCAAAACTCATCAACTTCATGTAAAACCAACAATTGCTCCACTTCAAAACGTTCCAATAGCCGAGGAAAAACACCAACAAAGCAGGAGAAAGGCCTTTCAAACAGGACACTCAGAGCTGTTGGAAGAAATTGCCAGACAATGCTTTATTGAAAGTCACAAATGTTACAAATTTCTTCAGGTGCTTCAAAGTAACTCCACAACTGCAGAGAGATGGGGTGGGAGAGACAGCCACAGTCACAGTCACACCACTGTCACAGCACAGCCACAGTCACAGTCACAGTCACAGCCACAGTCACAGCCCTGTCACAGTCACAGTCACAGCACAGTCACAGCACAGCCACAGTCACAGTCACACCACTGTCACAGCACAGCCACAGTCACAGTCACAGCCACAGTCACACCACTGTCACTGTCACAGTCACAGTCACAGTCACAGTCACACCACTGTCACAGCACAGTCACAGTCACAGTCACAGTCACAGTCACAGTCACAGTCACAGTCACAGTCACACCACTGTCACAGCACAGTCACAGTCACAGTCACAGTCACAGTCACACCACTGTCACAGCACAGCCACAGTCACAGTCACAGTCACAGCACAGTCACAGCACTGTCACAGCACAGTCACAGTCACAGTCACAGTCACAGCCACAGTCACACCACTGTCACTGTCACAGTCACAGCACAGTCACAGCACAGCCACAGTCACAGTCACACCACAGTCACAGTCACAGTCACAGCCACAGTCACACCACTGTCACAGCACAGCCACAGTCACAGTCACAGTCACAGCACAGTCACAGCCCTGTCACAGTCACAGTCACAGTCACAGCACAGCCACAGTCACAGTCACAGTCACAGTCACAGCCACAGTCACAGTCACAGCCACACCACTGTCACAGTCACAGTCACAGCACAGTCACAGTCACAGTCACAGTCACAGTCACAGTCACAGTCACAGTCACAGTCACTGTCACAGTCACA
>NC_031774.1:61389358-61396844 GCF_001522545.3 Parus major | reverse complement strand
CCAGGCCAGGGCCAGCCCCTGGCAGGGATGCACCAGGTCCCTGTTCCCTCCTGCAAGGAAGAATTGCCCAAGGATGTGGGAAGGGCTGGACCCAGCAGCTGAGCAGGAACTGTGGCACAAACACAGAGCCACAGCTCGGGGCAGGAACCTCCAAAAACCCCCCCAGTTCCAGCCTGGAGCCCTGGGAGCACTGGGAGCACTGGGAGCACTGGGAGCACTGGGAGCACTGGGAGCACTGGGAGCACTGGGAGCCCAACCCTCTGCTGGGAGTGCAGCTGCCCTCCTTTCCCAGTTTGGGATTTGTGCTCCCAGTCTCTCCACTGGTGATGTGAAATGCATTTTTCCTGTTCCATTTCCCACCAGGAGGATTATCTGCTGTACGAGGCAGCGAGAGCCACGAGCAGCGCTGGGGAATTCACATCTCAACTCCCGACTTCTCCTCCATGGAAATTGTTTGCAGGAGTGCTGTCCCCTGGGTCTGCTACAAACTATTTCAGGTTCAGCAGCTCCACGGCACGTCCAAAATAAACCTCAGAAAGCAAAAAAAAAAAAGATGAATCAATTTAGGAACCAGCCTTCCAAAAGGCAAAAAGCTGTTGTAAAGATCTTCCTAGCCTAGATGAAAATATTTCGCATCAGTGCTCTGACTCATCAGAAACACTGGCAGAAAATTGGCCAGGAGCATCCAATTTAACCTTCCAGGAGCTGCTGGTTCAGCAGAAAAGGCATCTGCTGGGAACATGCCAGTACAGGCAAAACTATTCAGGGAAAAATATATGAAACAAACGATTTCTGTAAGAAAGGAATAATGCAAAGTTATAAATGTATGCAGAATCACAACAGATAAAACAAAAATATCAAAGAATAATAGAATATTCTGAGTTGGAAGGGATCCACAAGGATCCCTGGTTCCAGCTCCAGTATCAAAAGAGGTTTATCAGTAATGCTTCTGATTTACAGGGTAGGATTAGAGCTCCTTTTCTATACATACAAGTATAAAAACTTCACAGCTGAATGAATTTGATGGAAACTTTGGAAGTGTATGGTTTAGTTTCTGCAAAGAAACAAATGTTGTAAACATGGGGAATTTCTGTAGGAAAAATCCCACTGAGTTTCCAAGAGGTTTATTCTGCAGGTGCAGGGGAGACTCTGATGCCACATTTCCTATTGCTCAGTGCTGCTGTTCACCTCACCTGGTGAAGAGAACACTTTAATAACGTGTGGGACACCAGGGAATGACAGATCCTCCAGCCCTGGGCTGTCACAGGCCAGCAGCAGAATGAAACTGGGCAAACATCGGACATTTGTACTTGGAATGTGGGCACATGGAGCAAGAATGGCTGGGAATGTTCCCCTGGAGAGGAGAAGGATCCAGGGACACCTCAGAACTCCTTGCAGGGCCTGGAGGGGCTCCAGGAGAGCTGGAGAGGGGCTGGGGACAAGGGATGGAGGGACAGGAGCCAGGGAATGGCTCCCAGTGCCAGAGGGCAGGGATGGATGGGAGATTGGGAATTGGGAATTGCTGGCTGGGCTGGAATTGCCAGAGCAGCTGTGGCTGCCCCTGGATCCCTGGCAGTGCCCAAGGCCAGGCTGGACATTGGGGCTGGACATTGGGACAGTGGGAGATGCCTCAGGGTGTGGAACTGGGTGGGATTTAAAAGCTGTTTCCAACCCAATCATTCTGGGATTCTGGAATTCTGTATCAGCACTGACATTCCTAGAAGGAGACTGTGAGTTGTGATTACCAGAGGTGACACAGACAGCTCAGCTCATTCCCACATCCTCTGCCCCATCAGGTGCTCAGTGGACTCCTCCAGGAGTAATTGAAGCTTTAGGCACAATTGTGCCCAAGCAAGCAGAGCCCTGGCCCAGCTAATCCCGTGTGTTAGCAGCAGCTAACGAGGATGGAGCAGCTGTGCAGAGCCTGGCTGGCTTTGGTTACAGCTCCTCAGGTCTGGATGAGGATCAGTGAGGATGAAGGAGCTGTGCAGAGCCTGGCTGGGTTTGGTCACAGGTTCTCAGGTCAGCACAAGGATCAGNATTTCTAGGAGACAATTCTCTGATCAAGCAGAGGAACCCCTCCTGCCATTCCCATGGGATGGGGGCAGGATGCTCCTGAGGCTGGAGCAGCTGCTCTCCTCCCAGCCAGGGTGATGCTCAGGAGAGCAAACCATCCCCAGGGAGGGTCCTTGGGGACAAATCCATCCCCTGGCCGAGTCCCCCCTGCTCCCTCCCTGGGGAGGCACATGTGGGGCAGAGGCAGCTGGCTGAGCTCCAGAGCTGGCTGAAGGAGCCCCCAGCCCCTCCCCTCCCCTCAGCTTTCTGAAGTCTCCTCTAAACCCAGCCAGGGCTTGGCTGCTGTCACTGCACTTGAGGCCGGGGAAATGGGCTCAGGTGCCACCAGAGAGGCTCAGGCTGGACATCAGGAATCATTTCCTCATGGAAATGGCCCCAGGGGAAGGGGCTGGCCCTGCAGGTGTCTGAGGAAGAGGTGGATGAGGCAGGCACTGGGGACTCGCTCCCAGCTGGCATTCCGTGGTCCTGGAGGGTTTTTCCAGGCAGAACCATTCTGGGGCTGTGTGACCCTGAGGGGCCTGGCCAGGAGCACAGCAGGATCAGGGGATGGCACCGTGGGAGGATCCAGCCCCGAGGAGCCAGCGAGCCCTAATTGCCACTTCCCCCGACCTCGAGAGCACAAACAGATGGCCTGTTTTGTGTAACAACATACTGAAAAATAACTCTGGAGATAATTAGTGTCAGAAAGAAATCTCTTTACTTTGGGGCTGGGGGATTGGTTATGTAAAATTCCGAGCAGCAGTGGCTGCCACAAATGCTCCATTCCTGGGGGATGGAATCACGATTTTGGTGTTTCATGGAATCACAGAAGGGTTGGGGATGGAAGGGACCTCAGTGGTCACTCTGGTTCCACCTTCCCTTTGGTTACTCACAGTCCCCCAGGAGGGATCAGGGTGTGCCAGAGCTGCAGCTCAGCAGGTGCTGAGGGCTGGGCTTGCTTTGGGTTTTTAGAGACAAAGCTGGATGGACAGCACCTGCACCTTTATCCTGGCCCTTTCTGTGGGGTGAGAAATGATCTCTAATGAGATCAGACCCTGGCCTGAGCAGGCTGATCTAACCTGGCCCCACTGAGGAGAGGGAGACACCCAGACATCCCTTTGAGCCAAAATTATTCTCAATTCTCACTCAAACTTAACAGAAAATGTGAATTTGTTAAGCTCAGTAGTCCATTTCCAAATCATTTTTGTCTATCCATCCATATTGATCTATTTTAATAATAGTCTTGTTTATTTTGGAAGTTTACAATATAATTAAAGAGGGTTTTTTCATTCCTTGTGTTATCTAAACACTTTGGTTCTCTGAGGAACAAGGATGCAGGATCTGTCCTGGGTGCATTGGCTCTGTGGTTATCAATGCACAGCTGAGGATCCTGAACATTTCCTGTCAAATCCTGGATATCCTTTGAACCCTGCATCTGCAGCCTGTCCCAGGAGCTGCTGCTCTCCATGGCTGTGCCATGGGAAGGTCCTGGACATCAGGCTGGTTCTGGCAGCCAGAAATGCTCAATCTGGCACTCGTTTGGGGGAAATCCCTGCAGTTTCCAACACTCACAGGTCCCTGGGGCTGGGAGCTGCAGGGGCAGGACAGATGTTCTCTGAGAGGAGCATTGCAGGATATTGGGAAGGAATTCCTCCGTGGCAGGGTGGGCAGGCCTGGCACAGACACCCAGAGCAGAACCCCTGGATCCCTGCAGTGCCCCAGGCCAGGCTGGACATTGGGACAGTGGGGCTGGACATTGGGGCTGGACATTGGGACATTGGGGCTGGACATTGGGGCTGGACATTGGGACATTGGGGCTGGACATTGGGACATTGGGGCTGGACACTGGGGCTGGACATTGGGACATTGGGGCTGGACATTGGGGCTGGACACTGGGGCTGGACATTGGGACAGTGGGAGCTGTCCCTGCCATGGCAGGGGGGGATGGGGGGGATTTGAGGTCCCTCCATCCCAAACCAGTCTGGGATCCTGGGATTCTGTGATTCATATTTACCATAAGCCAGCCAGAAATAACTCAGCACAAGCTCTCCTGAGCCAGAGATCAGAAGGAAGGAATTAAAGAGCTCAGTGCTGTCTGTGTAAGGAGAAGATGAATCCCAAAGAACTCGAGGTAATTGGTGGCTGAAGTGGTGGCAGCCGGGGCTGCTGCTCCCTCGAGGCCTCTCCCGTTTGCTGCCCTCGCTTCAGCTCTCTTTGAAGTGCTTTTCCCTCACAGTCCACATCAAAGACACAAATCTCCTTCTCCTTTATTTCTTACAGGGTCAGGGGAGCAGGTGAGAGAGTCAGCAATAACAGCAGTTCCCTCCTGAAATCCCCTGTGACACCAAAGCTGGTTCATTCCCCTCCCAGCACACCCAGATCCCTCTGTGCTCTCTGACAGGGACAAACAGGACCATGGTGTGTCCTGAGTGCCACAAGGGCTGCAGCTCTGAGCCTGGGGAATGCTGCTTCTCCTTCCCTGCAGCTCCTCTGGATCTCCTTCAGCTCCTGTGGATCATCTTCAGCTCCTGTGGATCTCCTTCACTGCAGCTCCTCTGGATCTCCTTCAGCTCCTCTGGATCTCCTTCAGCTCCTCTGGATCTCCTGCAGCTCCTCTGGATCTCCTGCAGCTCCTCTGGATCTCCTGCAGCTCCTCTGGATCTCCTTCAGCTCCTCTGGATCTCCTTCAGGTCCTGGTGGATCTCCTTCAGCTCCTGTGGATCTCCTCCACTCCAGCTCCTCTGGATCTCCTCCACTCCAGCTCCCTGTGGATCTCCTTCACCAGCTCCTTCCAGGCTGGCAGGGCAGAGTTTTTTGAGGAATTCAAGCAGAAATGTGAGTCAGAAGGAAATAAAAATGATTTTACTTGACAACACTGCAGTTCCTGCCTGCCACTGCCAGAGCTCTTCTGCTACCTGGGCCCAGTAAAGAAAAACTGCCAGCACAAAAAATCGATGGAAAAAATGCAAAATATTCCTTATCACAGGTGGTTCCTTTAGATTATTTATCACAACAAGATTTTGGAGGGTCTCCTGGGGACCTGCCATCCTCAGATGCTCACAAACCAGTATTAATTCCAAACATTATTAAGACACATTCAAAACCCTTATTAAATGCAATCAAGTTTGATTTAGAAGGACTGGAAAGGTAAGCATAATTAAAATGAATGTGCTGCCTGGAATATAAATTCTATTTCAGCCAGCATTTGAGAGTCATATTGTCAGAAAATTAATAACCTTAAGCAGTATTTTTTTGCGGCCCACTGGGAAAATAAAGGGTTTGGTTACCCTTGTTAAAAACTTTGCAGATTCTTTTGAAGAGGGATCCTGAATCCTAAATACGATTTTGCTAATGCGATGCTTCCTCCTGGGGATGCTGGAGCACAGAGTGCACTTGAGTGGAAAGTTTAAGGATGACTTTAATTGAATTACAGCCACCAGAAAAGGAGAAGAGAGATAGAAGGAACTCAAACTTTGTGCAGCATCTCTCCCCAGCTGCATTCCATCCATATCCACTGAAAGGACACAGGGGAGATGTTTGTAAAGGCTGAGAGGGACCATGGAGGGACAGGGCAGGGCCAGGGTCTGTCACCACAGAATCCCAGAATGGTTTGGGAAGGGATCTTAAATCCCATCCCAATCCCCCCCAGCCATGGCAGGGACAGCTCCCACTGTCCCAATGTCCAGCCCCAATGTCCAGCCTGGCCTTGGGCCCTGCCGTGCCCACCGAGCTCTGGTTCCACACTGCCCCAGCCCTCTGCGCTCTGTTCTCTGCTCCTTCCCTCTGCCCTTTGCCCTCTGCCCTGCCAGACACAGCCCCAGTGCCAGATCCAGCTGTTCCAGTGCCAGGTCCAGCTGTGCCAGTGCCAGGTCCAGCTGTTCCAGTGCCAGATCCAGCTGTTCCAGTGCCAGATCCAGCTGTGCCAGTGCCAGATCCAGCTGTTCCAGTGCCAGATCCAGCTGTGCCAGTGCCAGATCCAGCTGTTCCAGTGCCAGATCCAGCTGTGCCAGTGCCAGATCCAGCTGTTCCAGTGCCAGATCCAGCTGTGCCAGTGCCAGATCCAGCTGTTCCAGTGCCAGATCCAGCTGTGCCGGTGCCAGATCCAGCTGTTCCAGTGCCAGATCCAGCTGTTCCAGTGCCAGATCCAGCTGTGCCGGTGCCAGATCCAGCTGTTCCAGTGCCAGATCCAGCTGTTCCGGTGGCAGATCCAGCTGTGCCGGTGGCAGATCCAGCTGTTCCAGTGCCAGGTCCAGCTGTGCCAGTGCCAGATCCAGCTGTGCCAGTGCCGGGTCCAGCTGTTCCAGTGCCAGATCCAGCTGTGCCGGTGCCAGATCCAGCTGTGCCAGTGCCAGATCCAGCTGTTCCAGTGCCAGATCCAGCTGTGCCAGTGCCAGGTCCAGCTGTGCCAGTGCCAGATCCAGCTGTGCCAGTGCCAGGTCCAGCTGTGCCAGTGCCAGATCCAGCTGTGCCGGTGCCACTGCAGCAGAACCTTCTGGCAGCCCCCTGAGCCCAGCCCAGCCCTCGGGCTGCCCTGCATGAGGAGTCTCACAGGCAGCTTTTTCCTGAGTGATTTGGATCATTGTTTTAGTTTTCTTGTTTATAAATTGGCAAGGGATGGCAGATGGCAGTGAAGGCAAACAAATCTCCTTCCCGGGGAAAACAAGTTAATTTCTTAGTTTTTTTTATTTTTTTTAGTTATTTTCTTGAGAGCTGTTAGATCCAAGGCAGTAATCCCCCCTTAATCCATCATAATGCCATTTGTTGAAAGTCCTGCTTTCCATGCTAATTGTGTTTCTGGAGTTAAACCTTGACACTTCCCATCAGCCTCATTGCAAGGGAGAACAACGAGCTCGGGGTTAATCCTCCCAAGCTGCTTCCATGTCCTGCTCTGCAGCCCCACTGCCCTGGGAGCAGGGATCAGCCTGGGCTGGAGCCACTCCTGGGGCAGCTGCTGAGACAATTCCTGCCCAGCTCCCCCTGCACAGCTCCCTAAACACTGCAGTGGCCAGTTCTGCCAGAAGAAAATAAAAAAACCTTTTAAATCAGTAGATGTGATATCCAGGGATAGAGAAGGGACTGGCAGTGAAGGAAAATGGCACTGAATATCAGTTAAACCTGGGCCCTAAAGCCTGCTAAACATGCTTTCCATTGTGTTCCTCATGGAGAAAAAGCCTCAGACATTAAGGATTCTGTCAAAGGAAGATGTGGAGTGTGAGCACAGATAAAGCCACAATCTCTGTGTGTTCAATCGAGAACTTGGGGCTTTGCATCCACAAATATTAATTTAATCTCCTCTCCAGGAAACCAGATATAAATCACCCTCATGTGTAACTGTCCTGCTCCTCCTGAAATCTGCATTTGATTCCTGAAACTCTACTTCTTTATCCCACTGCAGACAGACCCCCTGCTGATGCAGGAGAGGGAGCAACCT
>NC_031774.1:61383107-61388967 GCF_001522545.3 Parus major | reverse complement strand
CTAACCCTAACCCTAACCCTAACCCTAACCCTAACCCTAACCCTAACCCTAACCCTAGATCTAACCCTAACCCTAGATCTAACCCATCCCCATCCCCAGAGGCAGCTGGGTCTTGTTCCTTCCACATGGAAGCACTGTCCATGGCCACCACAATGGGCAGGAGTCACTGCTCAGGTTCTCCAGGGACCTCTCTGGATTCCTACACTTGTGGATTTTCCCCTTTTCTGTGTTCATCCTCTCCTGTCTCTGCTCCTTGTCTGACACTCACCTCAGAGGCTCAAGAAGACAAAATGAGAACAGAATTTCCCATCAAAGCTGTAAATAAAATGTGACTTGAAGTATTTGTGTGAAAGGAAGACACCAAGTTCTCTTGACAATCCTTTTCAGATTTAATTATGGGACATGATGGCCATTTCTGTCCATCTGCCTCAAAGAGTTCCCAATGAATTCAGGAGTTCTGTGTGGGCACCCACGGCCATTCCAGCCCCCTGCCAAGTATAATGAGGCACAAGAGTGGCACAGAACGTCTGCAGGATAGATTTTGAATTAAGCAGCAGCCTGGGCCTGTGGCTGTACCCAGCACGAGCAGGGCTGCAGTGAGGGACTGGCAGGTGCCTGACAAGCAATAATGTGCTGGACTCTGGAATTATCCAAGGTCAGCAGAGTGCATTTCATTGCTGGCTTCACAAAACCATCTCATAGCTTGAGAATCTGGCCACATTCCAGAAAACTGGGGAAGGGTTAACATAAATCAGTATTTTAAAGCAGCAGATCGAGCTTCTCTCTCCTTCTACAGGAAAAAAGAATTTTTATGGCTCCAGGTTTGGAGTGATGCTGCTGGCCAGTCCCAGTCAGCCCAGAGCCCCAGCTGGAGCACAGCCTGCAGTCTCCCTGCACCTGAGGTGTTTAAAGCAAGGGCAGCAGCAGCAAAAGGACTTTATCCCATTCCTGGGTGCTCCCGTGCCCTGTTCAGCAGTGAGGAGTCCCAGGACACAGAGCTTGTGTCAGACACAGAACCCCAGCAGAGCCTGGTGGCTCCTCCCAGAGCCTTTCAGCATTGCTGTCTGCCAGCCTGGTCTGCAGAGCTGGCTGCTCTTCCATGATCACTTTTAATTCTGTCCCCAGGCACAGTCAGGTCCAGGCACGGCTCCTGAGAGCTGGGACAGGGCCTGGAGCAGATCCAGGCAGAACAGAGAGAGGAGAGACATCTCTGCTCCTGGGACAGGGACAGCAGCTGAGCTGGGCCAGGGATGGGCTCAGGCTGGAGATCAGGAAAGGTTCTTCCCCCAGAGGGTGGAATGAGCTCTGGAAAAGCTCCCCAGGGAATGGGCACGGCCCCGAGGCTGCCGGAGCTCCAGGAGCGTTTGGGCAGCGCTGCCAGGGATGCCCAGGCTGGGATTGTTGGGGGGTCTGGGCAGGGCAGGGTGGGACTGGGTGATCCTCTGGGTCCCCTCCAGCTCAGGATATTCTGGAATCCTTCCTGTGATAAGGTACCACACCCAGGACTTGATTCCTCCTTTTCAGTCACAAAGCCTGGCTTTTGCTTTTAATTTGTTTGATTTTCCTTAGGAGAAAGGCAGGTCCATCCAAGGGTTAATCAGGATTGCAGGTCTGGAAGGGCAAATCGATGCTCTGATAGGGATGTCCCAGGAAACACGGATTTAAATTGGAGCTCCATGATACAGCTTAGCAGGACTCTGCTGCAGTTTCACTCTAAACAGGTCCAGAGTATTATTTTTGTACTTAAGAGATGGCAAACAGCACCGTGAAAAATCCGAATTCCCAGAGGAGTTCAGCTGCTGTCTGTGAAAGGCCAGGTTTCCACTGTACATGGAATTAGAGAAGTGCTCACAGGAACACCACAGCTGGCTCTGCCTCCTGCAGTTTTCAGCCCCCGACGTCGCCCGTGCCCTGGTCTGAGTGTTGGTGTCTCAGTGGCTCTTTATTCCCCCTGGTGTAAAACTTGTGACATCTGAAAAAGATTCCAGCTGGAATCTGTGTAAAATATTTTCAGAAGTTTCAAAAATAAATACACAGTGATAGACTGATGGTTTGGGCTGGGAGGGACCTTCAAGGCCATCCCAGCCCTGCCGTGGGCAGCAGCACCTCCCACCAGCCCAGGCTGCTGCAGCCCCATCCAGCCTGGCCTGGAACATCCACATCTCAAGGAAATAAAGCTCTGGGAATTAGGAAGCTTTTGTTATGACTAATCAAGCATTGTCTGTCTCGGTTTTAATTTGCAGTACAAGAGATTGACATTTCACCATGGCACAGAGCCCTGCCCTGGCAAAGTGAATTACACTTTCTTTGTCATGTCATACTTTCTATGTATTGTACTTTCTTACAAATTACACTTTCTTTGTCATGTCATACTTTCTATGTATTGTACTTTCTTACAAATTACACTTTCTTTGTCATGTCATACTTTCTATGTATTGTACTTTCTTACAAATTACACTTTCTTTGTCATGTCATACTTTCTATGTATTGTACTTTCTTACAAATTACACTTTCTTTGCCATACTTTCCTATGTATTGTACTTCCTTACAAATAACACTTTCTTTGCCATACATTTCTAACTTCTTGCAGTAAAACCCAGCCCAGGGCCAGGACTCCACTTGACTCCCAATCCATGGGAGAAGGCTACAACTCACCTGAGGCAAAGCCCCCGGAGGTGGGAGCCTGCTTGGAGCAGTGCTGGCTCCAGCTCCTCCTTCTCTGTAATGGCATCTTTAAAAATAAAAATAGTGTTTTGAACATAACTGGGAGATTTTATTAATTTTTATAAGTAATTTTTATAAGCAACCACTGTAACTCCAGGAAATTCAATGCACATATTTTACAAAAATAACATGAGACACAGGGTTTCTAGAAATTCCCCTGTCCAAGAAAGGAAAAATTTCTCTATTTCTACTGAGACAGGAGAACACCCCCCTCCTTTTGACACAAGAGATGCCAAGAAAAGCCATCCATTATTCCTCTGAATTTTTCACCCTCATTTCCTAGCAAAGGTGACTCAGCTCTTCATTGCTTCAGCCTTTTCAGGGAACACTCTGCAAACTCTCCCCTGGTCTCTCCTTTTGCTTCCATTGATTTTTCATTATTTGCTTGTTATCTGAGGTCAGTCGTGGGATTTGCTTAAAAATTTATATCACTCCATAGCTTTTCTTTCATTCTGGTTTATGTCCAGTTCCATCTGCATTGTTGGAAGGGTTTCTTTTCCTTTTTTTCTGTTACTTTTGAGTTAGGGCTTTTTAAAATTGCTTTCCCCCCCCTGCATTTCCACCTCTGTAATTATCTTTCTGTCTTTGTTTTCTTTTTCTTTTTTTTTGGTAAAATCATCAAATCCCAGAAGGGTTTGGGTTGGAAGAATTTAAATCCCACCCATCTCCCCCAGCCATGGCAGGGACAGCTTCCATGTCCCAATGTCCAGCCCCAATGTCCAGCCTGGCCTTGGGCACTGCCAGGGATCCAGGGGATGCTCTGGGTGTCTGTGCCAGGCCCCACTGGAACAGCTTTGGGCTCATTTTCTCTTTGTTCCAGCTTTTAAAAGTGAGGTTGTGCTTTTCTCCCCAGCACCAAACCCCTCCCTGTCCTCAGTGCCACGTGTGCCCCCGGTGCCCCAGCACCCACCAGGACGGGGATGGCAGGATGGGGGTCCCAGGATGGGGATGGCAGGATGGGGGTCCCAGGATGGGGGTTCCAGGTCAGGGGTCCCAGGATGTGGCCAGGGGTCCCAGGGAGGGCCCAGCACGGAGCTGGGGGGCTGGGCAGGGCAGCTGGGGCTGGGCAGGGTGGGAATCCCTGCTGTCAGTAAAGTGAGGTTAAACCCTGAGATGAAGAAGCAGCAGGAGTGTTTGGGGCTGTTCTGCCGTGGGTGGGCTCTGTTTGTGTCTCACCTCCTGCTCTGCCCCACGCATCGCCCTGCAAAGGGAACGCGCTGCATGAATCACCTTGTTTCCACCAGGGCCCAGAATAGCTGCTGCAGCAATTAAACTTGGATTGAACCTGACTCCTTCCTTTTGCCTGTGGCAAGCTGAACCACGGATGCCAAACAAATTTGCATTAATGAGTTATTTTCCTGTAAGGAAGAAAATATAACCTTTTTGGGTGGCTGCTATGCACATGTGTTTTGAGAAAGCAACAGCTTACGTTGTTTAATGATGCCAAAATAATGCAGGGAGGAGGGGCAGGTGCCAATTAACATTATTTAATGCCAGCTCTCAATTAACAGCACCATGGCTACTGCTGACAGTGGGCACCTGGGGCACCTCTGGCACCACTGACACTGCTGGCCCCTGGGGCAGCTCTGGCCCCTGGGGCAGCTCTGGCACCTGGGGCACCTCTGGCACCTGGGGCACCTCTGGCACCTGGGGCACCTCTGGCCCCTGGGGCACCTCTGGCACCTCTGGCACCACTGGCCCCTGGGGCACCTCTGGCACCACTGGCACCGCTGGCACCGCTCCCCTGCCCAGCCCAGCCCTGTGGCCGCTGCTGTGGCCGGAGCCCAGCAGACCCCGCTGTCCCGGGCAGTTCAGGATGCCCTGGGAGGAGCTGTGCAGGGGGAAGCAGCTCCTGAGCTCAGGGACCCCTCCTAACACTAACCCTAAACCCTAAACCCTAAACCCTAAACCCTAAACCCTAACCCTAACCCTAACCCTAACCCTAACCCTAACCCTAACCCTAACCCTAACCCTAAACCCTAAACCCTAAACCCTAAACCCTAAACCCTAACCCTCCACCCCGCTGTGCTCAGCTCCCAGGGCTCCCTAACCCCAAACCCTAAACCCTAAACCCTAAAATCTAACCCCTAACCCTAAACCCAAACCCTAACCCTAAACCCAACCCTGCCCCTGCCCCTGCCCCTGCCCCTGCCCCTGGCCCTGCACACCCAGGCTCTGCACTCCTCATCCCTGGCCCCACACATCAGTCACAGAATATCCTGGGCAGGGACCCACAGGGGTCTCCAGGGCAGCTCCTGGCCCTGCACAGACCCCCAGGAATGTCACCATGTGCCACCACAGGTCACTGAGTTCCTGTGCTGCTGTGTTAGAGTGAAATGTGGTGACAACGTGTCCTTTTGTGAGGATCTTTAAAGGCTCCATAATCTTGGAGGTCTTTCCCAACCTTAACGACTCCAGGACTTTATAGAATCGCCCCATGAGATCAGCAGCGGGCTGTAAGTGATTCCAGATCCTGAGGAGCCATGAATCACCTGCCATGGCAGGATCTGTGGGGAGGGTCCCTGTGGAATTCCTCAGTGACACCCACGGGCTGCATCACTCGGCTCTCACCATCAGCCAATCTACTGAAAATACTGAAGGAGTCTTTAATATAAAGCACCACCCACTCCTCCCCTTCTCTGCACATGATATCCCCCTCAATCCTTCCCACAGAATCACAACTCCAGTCTTTTATATTCCAGCTCATGCCTCAGATCTCAAGGTTTTCGTAAAGCCAGATTTCAAATTGTTTCTTCTTTGTTGTTTCTGCAACAAAATTTGCCAGTTGTGCTTCCAGCTCAGACAGCTGGCTTGGCACACTGGCAGCCACACAGAGCCAGGGGAGCCGAAGGACAGATTTGATGGGAAGTTTTTCATGGAAAGCTGCCCAGGGCAGGGGTGGGGTCCCAGTTCAGGGAATGTGTGGATGTGGCACTTGGGGACATGGGCTGGTGGTGACCATGGTGGTGCTGCTGGGCTGCATTTGGTGATCTCAGAGGGTTTTCTCAACCTTAATAACGCTGCAGGTCTAAAAATTACCTAAAAGAGTCATTTGACTTTTTGCCACACATTCATCCTTTTTTTTTCATTTTTTGGCCACAAAGGCAGATGACCTTGGGGTGTCTGAGCAGCAGGG
>NC_031774.1:61377450-61380691 GCF_001522545.3 Parus major | reverse complement strand
CTCAGGCCAGCACAAGGATCAGAGAGGAGAGAGAAGCTGTACCAACCCCAGCTGGGTTTGGTCACAGCTCCTCAGGTCTGGTTGAGGACCAGAGAGGACAGAGAAGCTGCACCAACCCCAGCTGGGTTTGGTCACAGCTCCTCAGGCCAGCACAAGGATCAGAGAGGACAGAGAAGCTGTACCAACCCCAGCTGGGTTTGGTCACAGCTCCTCAGGCCAGCACAAGGATCACTGTGGGGCTGAGATGGCAGCTCAGGGCACGGCAGCAGCAGGGCTGTAGGAGGAGATGGATGAGCTGCTGTCACCGTGCTTCCACAGCAGCTCTGGCAGCACAGGCACTTTGCTGGAGCAGGAGAATGGGAAAATCCATCGATTTCTTTCGTTACATGACTCCTTGAAACAAGCCAGTGCTGAAGTACAAGTGCAGCATTCATCGAGTGAGTTCTTGTCAAAGGAGTGAATGGAAGTCCCCAGACTCGTCCTCCTCAGCGTGTCAAGTGTTCCACAGTCCTTTAAATGCTAATGGAAGCAAACTTTTGTTGAGTGTTAACTCGAGCTGTCCTCTGCCCATGTTTATTTTCCTCAAGTAAGAGTAGAAAAATAAATTTAAAAAAGGACACACACATTGCTAGGCTTCCTAGTCCTGGGGACTCCTTGAGACTGAACCTTTGTCACTCTCACTGCCAAGAGGTAGGAATGCTTCTTTGACCTAATGACCTTATTTTTTTCATTTGTCTTTTGGCTTGTTTAGGAATTTGGAGGTAGAGAAGGCAGAGTAAATTGGAATTTTCAGGTGTGTGCATTATACAAAAACACTAAGTGGGGTATTTATGGAAAATGCAATACAACTTGTTGCAGAGCATATGTCTAAGGGGTCTGTGTGAGTGTGCAGTCCAAATCCCCCCAGGGATGGTCCAGAGCAGCTGTATCTGCCCAGAAATGCCTTGACTGCAGGATCCTCCATGTAAGTGGAAGCAGCGCTGGAATCCGTGCTCTGCCCAGGGGGGTGGGATGGCTCCAGCCTGTCCTGTCCTCCCAACACCTCTCCTGCTCCGTGTCCTGCTCCTGCCTCATCCCCTGCCAGCACAACAGAGCAAACCAGGTCCCCACAGCTCCCTCACCTGCACTGACAAAAAACTGACTTCACCCTTCCCCTTCTTTTCCAGCTTTCTCTCCTCTCGGGCTCCACTGCCTGCGGTGCAGACTGGAAACTGTCCTGAGGAAAAGTTACAGGGCAGGGAAAGCAGGAGCTTGGAGGTGCCACAGGGCAGGAGGAAGGCAAAGGGGAGCTGCTTCAGGGAGCTGTGACGTACTCTTGGGAAGGTCAGCCTTGCTTTCACCACACTTCTGGTTGATTTTTGCCAGCGACTCTCTCAGTCCCTGATAAATGGGAAAGCTGTTGTTCAGAAATCCATATCAGCAACTACATAAACTCTGGTTTGTCCTAAATTCATATTGGTTTCTTGGCCTGAACAATTTAATGCAGCAGCAGGCTCCCCCAGCAAACTGCAGACACTGCAAAACAGAGTCTGAATTTCATGGCTGCTCTCCTTGGCCTCTGACACCTCCCTTCAGCCACCACATGTTTTAATCCTGCCACATTCCCCTTCTCCTTGTCTCCTCTGGCTCTCTCAGAGGAGAATTACCTTGTGGCTGTTTCCAGTTTTCACACCTGCTGTTGCTCTGGGGTTTTCATCACGGGCTGTGTTCAGGTTCTGCTGCACACACAAACCCAGCAGCAGCACACGGGGCTGGCACTACCACGCTCCTGGCCAGAGCAGGGAGGACAAGGACAAGGCATGAAAGATTTACCCCTTCCAGAGCCTAAAGGGGCTCCAGGACAGCCTGGAGAGAGACCCTGGACAAGGATCTGGACCTGGGCTAGTGGAAGGAGTGGAACGTTCCATGGCAGGGGGTGGAACTTAAGGGCCCTTCCAATGCAAACCATGGATTTGGCATTGATTGAAAAGCAGTTATCCACTGGAGGAGGAATTGGTAGGTTGTCAGGAGGACACTGCTAGAGGAATGAGATCTTGAGGAAAGGTGGAACTGAAGTGATTTGACCTCCCTGAATGACACACCAGGTACTCTGTGTGTGCTTCCAGAACGTGGCAAGAGAAGGCAGCACAGGCAGTTCCTGTCAATGAGGATCATGCAGGAAGATCCCTGCCCTCTGGAGACTGATGGGTCCCAGAGTCACCAAAACCATCCCTTCCATCACAGGTCGTGGTCCCAGAGTCACCAAAACCATCCCTTCCATCACAGGCTGGGGTCCCAGAGTCACCAAAACCATCCCTTCCATCACAGGCTGGGGTCCCAGGGTGACCAAAACCATCCCTTCCATCACAGGCTGGGGTCCCAGGGTCCCAGGGAAGCAGGAGGGCCACAACGAGGGAAGCACCCGCAGGCTGCCCAGGCCCCTCTGTGGCTGCTGAAGGACACAGGGGTCCCCTGGCTCCCCGAGGGGGGCTCTGCCCTGCTCTCCCTGTGCCCCAGCAGGAGCTGCAATGCCAGGCTGGGTGCCAGGAGCCCCAGGAAGGTCGTGGCCGGCCCTGGGAGCGCGGCTCCGGCGCTGCCGCGGCGCTTGCACCCCACGAAATCGCTGCTGCCTCTGCTCAGCAACAGACCCAAGTCAGCACTTTCTCCACCACGCTGCACGGTAATTTTCCTCATCCTGCCTATATTTAACTTTTCCCCTTGGACTAAAATGTGGTTACAAAAAATTTCTGTCAGCTGGAAAGAAGGAACAATGCCTGGCTCAGCGCCTGTGCTCAGCAGTGAAGAGTCTGCAATTACAGACTAAAAAACACAACAATACAAAAAAAAGCCCCAAAACACCAGTAACAAAAACAAAGCAAAAATATTTTTCCAATTTCTCTGAGATTCTTCCTTGCAGTTGTTTCTTCTGACAAGGATCAGCAATATAAGAGAGAAAAAGAGTTGAGAGGAGAAAGCAATAAAAAGTAAAATGAAGAAAATCAAAATCCTGAGGCCTATTTTGCCTTCCAGAGCATCTACTGTCACAAGACGATTGCAGAGAGGCAGCATCCAAGTGCATCCAAGTGTTCTGAAGGAGACTGACTCTCATCTGGGGTTCCAAATCTCCCTCTCCCAGCCCCTCCTGCCAGAGCGGCTGTGTCAGTGAGGAACACCCGGCTCCCACCAGAGCAGCTGCCAGGAGGGGCCGGGGGCTGCCTGGAACAGCCTCAGCTGGAACAGCCCCTGAGACAGCACAGCCACA
>NC_031774.1:61371037-61377025 GCF_001522545.3 Parus major | reverse complement strand
AGACAGCACAGCCACACCTGGAACAGCCCCTGAGACAGCACAGCCACAGCTGGAACAGCCCCTGAGACAGCACAGCCACACCTGGAACAGCCCCTGAGACAGCACAGCCAGAGCTGGAACAGCTCCCCAAGGCAGCACAGCCACAGCTGGAACAGCCCCCAAGACAGCACAGCCACACCTGGAACAGCCCCTGAGACAGCACAGCCACAGCTGGAACAGCCCCTGAGACAGCACAGCCACAGCTGGAACAGCCCCACTGAGGCAGCACAGCCACAGCCACAGCTGGAACAGCCCCTGAGACAGCACAGCCACAGCCACAGCTGGAACAGCCCCACTGATGCAGCACAGCCACAGCCACAGCTGGAACAGCCCCCCTGAGACAGCACAGCCACAGCCACAGCTGGCCAGGGTGGCAGCTCCTCTGTGTGCCCCGGCCACCTCCCACGGGCCCCGTCCCACCGCGGGGTCACGGCTGGCACCAGGGCACACCGCGGTGGGACTGCCAGAGCCACAGGGCTTTGCAAGGTCTGATGGCCAGGGACACCCCACGGTTTGCTGCTTTCCTTCCTCTGAATTCCTCATCCACATCTCTCCGGTGTTTTAAACCAAACCCTTGTCCAGGGTCCTGGAACTGCCTGGCCAGTGCTACACTGGATTTTAGTCTCGCTCTCCTCTTTCAAAATCTGGTTGAATCGATTATTTATGTTTAGTAATGGGAGATTTAGATCCCATGAAATATTAATGTGTGAGGGAAGAAGGAGCTGTTTAATGAGAGCAAAGCTGGGGCGCAGGGAGCCGCGGTCCCTCCGCGGGGAGCGAGCGCGGGGCTGGGCTCTTGGCTGGAGCCCTTTTAGCCGCAAAACCTACAAGTCTGATTAAAAACAAGAATGAAAGGGGAAACTAAATAGAATCGAGTAAGTTGATTCCCACCTGGCTCGGCCGTGTGAGCACAGCAGCTCCTCAGAAGCACATTAATCCCAGCTGGAGGCCTGGAGGCTCCCAGCCTGATCCAGTACCCAGCACCGGCTCCCGGCCCCGTGAACTCCTGACATTTTTACCTCCTGCAAATCCAACTCGATGGCAATGCTGCCAGGGTGTGCCAAAGGGAAAGGAAGGCCCTTTAATGATGTGCTTTTATTTAGCAAGGCACTGCTCCAGTCAGAAATTCCATGACAGGATGAGCAGGTATTTTAATTACAAAAACTGATATCAATAATTAAGACACAAATGCTTTTAGGTACCATTACACTGAGGATCCAGAGCAAACCAGCAGCTGGAGAGATGGTAAAATAGATTATTCCATGCCCAGCTCTGCTCAGCAATCAGAACAGAGCACAAAACCAAAGTGTGTTGGGTCCTGGCAAGCAGAGGTGGCACAGCCCCTGGCAGTGCTGGGGATCAGAGGGCTGGCAGGGATGGCACAGCCAGGCACGTCCCTGGAGCACTGCCCAGCAGCTCTGCTGCTGCCCAAAGCCTTCTGAAACCTTTGGCTGGCCCTGCTCCCCATCACCTGCCTGGGGGTCTCCACGTCCCCCAAAGGGTGGCCATCACAGCTCTGGCACCTGTGCCACCCCCACAGAGGAGGTCAGAACACTCGGTGCCACGGGTTCCTCTGGCCTCACAGCCTTTGCACCATGGAAAACGCTGCAGGTGCCTGCCCAGGTCACCTGCCCTGTCCCAGCCTCGTGGCCCCGCTGCCTGCCTGTCCCCAGGCTCAGGGAAGGACATGAAAAGCCTTCAGCTGCCGAGCCCTTGGTTCTTCAAGGGAGCTTCCAGAAGAATTTTTTCCCATGGAAAGGGTGGTCAGGGCTTGGCAGGGGCTGCCAGGGAGGTTTGGAGGGCCCAAGGAATTGCTGGAGGTGGCACTCGGAGCTCTGGGCTGGGGACAGGGTGGGCACCGGGCACAAATGGGACTTGCTGGGCTGGGAGGGATTTTCCAGCCTCAGGGATCCTGGAATTCCGTGATTCCTCCTGGCCTTCAGCAGGAACACGGGCTGTGCCCAGGGCCAGGCTGAGGCAGAGCCATCCCCCAGTGCCACCACTGGCCCAGCCCCAGTGAACTCTCCAGTGTCACTGGGGGATCAGTTCCTTTCCATGCCCGCACAGTTCTGCATGAAACAAAGTTAGATCCCCACTCCAATGGAGTTCTGTTATTAATTATAACACCAGCTCGAAGCACGCTCATTAGCTGAATGAGCAATAACCCGCGTTAAGCCTCTATCTGTTGATAATATTCTCCAATGGATCGGGGATGTGTCATTTGACACTGATAAACTAGGCAATATTATGAGCTGAATGTCTTAAATGCTACACAGATGGGGAATATATTAATTTAAGAAAATGTTATTAAGTGTTTAAGGAGTGTAATTATGAGCAGCCTTCTCGTTTGACACCTGTGTGCAGTCTTTCCTTGAGAGATAAAGACGGAGCAATGAGAACTGGAAACCAGCCTTCAAATCTCTCTGGTTTTTTCTCTTTTTAACTTCCTGCCAAATTAATTACTTTCAAGACACAACCAATATTGTAAAGAAGTTTTGACTGAAAACAATACCGATGTGCAGCCCACAGTAATCTTCTTTTTAATACATTTATTTGGCAATACAAGACAATTTCTGAGAAGCACCAGCTCTGCAGCGTGTGACAGGGACAAGCTGCCCACGAGCCGGCAAAGTTCCCGGCAGCACAGCCAGCCAGCGGCCTGGGGCTGTGCCAGGGCACCCTGCCAGCCCTGCTCAGCTGCAGAATTTGCTGGAATTGGTGGGGAGAGCCGGGAAAATTAATCTTATTATATTGCAGACAGTTCAGAGTTAATTGTTGAGTTCCAAACTGAAGAAGAGAAGGGAGACCTCAGAGACCCTTCCAGTGCATAAACGGCCTTCAAGAGAGCAGGAGAGGGAAGAGGGCCCTTTGGAAGAGGGCCTGGACAGGCAGGACAGGGGGGAATGGCTTCCCACTGCCAGAGGGCAGAGTCAGGTGGGATATTGGGAAGGAATTCCTCCCTGGCAGGCACAGGGTGCCCAGAGCAGCTGTGGCTGTCCCTGGATCCCTGGCAGTGCCCAAGGCCAGGCTGGACACTGGGGCTGGACATTGGGACAGTGGGAGCTGTCCCTGCCATGGCTGGGGTGGGATGGGTGGGATTTAAATCCCTCCAACCCAGACTATTCTGTGACTGTCTGAAATTGCTCACTGGATGGAGTGGGACAGGCATTCCCTGAGGATGCTGTCAGGATGGAAAATGAGTGTGGGATGAATTGGCCTGAGTGGGCAGGGTCGGGTGACTTGGCAAGTCTGAAGGCTGGTGCTCTGCCAGCAATGTTCCTGGGCAGTGCCCAGGGCATGTCCCACATCTCTCCTGAAGGAAGCAGCTGCCTTGCACCAGCCCTGCTCTTCCTGAGCCTCCCACAGCACCCCCAGAACCAGCTGTGGGAAGAACTGGAGCACCTCACCTCTGTGAAAATTCATTCATTACGGTACGTGCAGCACTGCCCCATGCCCTCAGCCCCAAATGCTGCTTTGGCAGGCTGAGCACACATGGCTGCCTGGCACAGCAGGCTCCAGCCACAGCACTCGTGGGTCCTGAGGAGCTGCTGCCCAGCTGCTGCTGCCCAGCACAGTGACTGTGCACAGAAACCAGGGCTGGGACACCGAAATGCGTCCCAGAGAGAGCTGCTGGATCTGGGTGCTGAGCTCTCACTGCAGGGATGTCCACATCCATTCGGTTAAAACAGATCCTGGCCCCGCTGGGCTCCTCAGGAGCTCGAGAGGAGACTCACATTCACAGCAAAGTCCTCTGTAAACAGGAAAAGCATCTTGTGGAAACTGGCAGCCAGGACATGTTCCCTGTAATGCTGCTGCTCCAGTCCTTGGAGGAATTTCATCTGGAATAATGTATGAACCTTCACAGGGGGAAAAATCAGATGGAAACTGATGACAGCTGGGTAAAAAATGACAGGAAAGTGGATGGAGTGTTTTACAAGGGATAGGAAAAAGTTTCTGTCTTGTTCAGCACAGAAATAGTGGTTGAACTGAGGGTATGACTGACAGCTGCAAAGACACCGGGAGCAGTCATGGGGAGAAGGACAGAACTATTGGAGCAAGAAGAGCTGGGAGGAAAAACCCCAAAGAGGTTTTTTGGGGTTCTCACCTCTCTGTTTTTTGGGCAGAGGTTCTCACTGCAGCTCCCTACAAACGGGGTCTTTCCATCCTCAGTGTCACTACCAGGACTGCTTCACCTAAGGGTGCACCAAGGTTCTCAAACTGTTTCATTTACGAGAATCTAGGCTAAAGCTGGTAGATTTTGCCAACTGTTTATGGTTTTCCATGGAAAAATCCTACCCTTAGCACATTTCTTTTCAATGCAACGTTCTCTTTCATGTTAAGATCCATAAATATCAGCATAACTTTTATAATGGTGCCTGTTACCATTGTTAAAAATAAACAATGACTTTAAAAACAGAAAATAAATGTATCTATTTAATACACCAAATTATCAGTGTAAATGTGTGTTATCATTGTTATTAGCACTTTTGGAGGCCTGTGTTTCCCTGCTCTGTTTGCTAAGCAGCAGGAGGAGGTGCAGTGTGTCCCCTGCTGAGCTGAGCCCAGGCTCTGCCCTGCACATCCTGGCTCCTGCAAGAGCCTCCAGTGTCCCTGGGAATCCTCCTGCTGTGAAGGACACAGACCTCCGGCACTCGGTTTTAATTTGGTTGATTTTACACACGGGAGGATCTCCCTGTGTTTGACAAACACCAACCCCCAGGTTCTCCTCCAGCAGGCAATTCCATTTACAGCACATCCAAAAACAGGGGGGAAATGGAGTTCAGGATTTCATTCCACTGGAACAGTTAAAATGTAAAAAATACTGAGCTCATTTATAGGCTTGAGTTTGCAGTCAAGGGTGCTGAGCCCTGTAATTCTTTCCTTGTCTTTGGTGAATAATGACGGGCAAGTAGAGGGGGCGCAAGGACATTTTAACCTTGGACTTTACAGCAGCTGGTATTCAAAACCAGCGGTTCCTTCCTTTTTATTTTCTCCTTATTTGTGTTTCAAACCCGTCCTCTATGAAACAAACCACAAAAGAGTCAACATTTCAGCCTTTCCCTCTCCCAGGTGTTAATGGAAAGCAGAAACACTTGGGATGTGCATTTCAATTGGAACAAGCGACACGATTTTTGTCAAGCTACTTCGTGTCAAGCACATAAATAAACATGTGCATAGGGAAAAGGTTCAATATTTCAACACTGGTTTCTTTTTGCAGTCTTCAAGATGCAAGTCCAAAACATTTCTGTCAGGAAATTTGGGTGGGAGGATATTGGAAGGATGAAAAATGTGCATTTTCTGAAAATGCGTCACAGTCAAGATCGCAGTGCTTCAAGAAAACTGTCGTGTCACCTAACAGCCTTCGGTTCCTTCGAAACTTCGGGAAAACAGTGCAAAGCAAAGTCACTTCAGACACTGCTGCCACAAGCCGAGCACCCAGGGCTCGTTCCTGGGGCCCTGAGCCACAGGGATCCACAGCTGGGCCCTGATCCACAGCCCGGGGAGCCACAGCCCGGGGAGCCACAGCCCGGGGAGCCACAGCCCGGGGAGCCACAGCCCGGGGAGCCACAGCCCGGGGAGCCACANCCCGGGGAGCCACAGCCCGGGGAGCCACAGCCCGGGGAGCCACAGCCCGGGGAGCCACAGCCCGGGGAGCCACAGCCCGGGGAGCCACAGCCCGGCCCCGGGCACCGATCGGCGGGGCCTTGAGCCACAGCCCGGGCCCCTATCCACAGCCCGGGCCCCGATCCACAGCCCGGCCCGGGGATCCACAGCCCGGCCCTGATCCACAGTCCGGCCCGGGGAGCCACAGCCCGGCCCTGAACCACAGCCCGAGCCCTGATCCACAGCCCGGCCCTGATCCACAGCCCGGCCCGGGCAGCCACAGCCCGGGGAGCCACAGCCCGGCCCTGATCCACAGCCCGGACCCCCTGATCCACAGCCCGGCCC
>NC_031774.1:61364210-61370950 GCF_001522545.3 Parus major | reverse complement strand
GATCCACAGCCCGGCCCTGATCCACAGCCCGGACCCCCTGATCCACAGCCCGAGCCCTGATCCACAGCCCGAGCCCTGATCCACAGCCCGAGCCCTGATCCACAGCCCGAGCCCTGATCCACAGCCCGGCCCCTGATCCACAGCCCGGGCCCCGATCCACAGCCCGGCCCGAGCAGCGATCGGCGGGGCCGGGGAGCCGGATCTGGCCCCGAGCAGCGATCAGCGGGGCCCTGAGCCCCAGCCCGGCCCCAGCCCAGCCCCAGCCCGGCCCTTCACGTCGCCGCTCGGCCTCTGCAGAGCGATTCTTCCCGCAGACAGTCCCGAGGATGAACCGGCCACTGCCCGTCTGCATCGATCTGTATTTCCTCTCAAGGAACTAGGAGCTGAAATACAAATTCAAGCTGAATAAAACATGAAAAAAAAAAATCTTTAAAGGCTGCCACTGAAGCATAAGAAACCGCTTTTCTTGCTGAATTGTGCCAGCAGAGTAAGGCGAGGCCGCCCGGGATCCCGGCGGGGCCAGCCCCGGGGCAGGGGAGGTCGATCACTGCACAGCCCCGGGGCACGGCACAGCTCCCCAGGGCTCCCCAGGGATCCCCAGGGATCCCCAGAGCTCCTCACAGCTCCCCAGGGATCCCTGGAGCTCCCCAGGGCTCCCCAGGGATCTCCAGAGCTCCCCAGGGATCCCCAGGGATCCTCAAAGCTCCCCAGGGATCCCCAGGGATCCCCAGAGCTCCTCACAGCTCCCCAGGGATCCCTGGAGCTCCCCGGAGCTCCCCGGAGCTCCCTAGGACTTTTCGTGGATCCCTGGAGCTCCCCAGGGCTCCCCAGAACTTTTCATGGATCCCCAGAGCTCCCCAGGGCTCTCCATGGCCTGGGTCCCTGGTCCCTCACCCCCGTGAGCTGCAGCACTGCCCGCAGGGACAGGGACACTGCCGGACACAGCCCTGGCACCCAGCATTTCTCATCCTGTGCTGAGCGGCTGCTGGGCTGAGCTCCAGACTCCTGTCAGGGACCTGGCCAGGGCGAGAAGGTTCCCCCCGAGCCGCCTTTTGTCCACACCGAGCCCACCGAGGCTCCCTCCGCTGCCCCGTTTGATCTCCTCTCTGCACCCTTCGCTGGACACCTCCAGTGCCTCTGCAAACCTCCTCGGTGTGTCCTGGAGCATCCCGGGCTGGAGCAGGGAGCGAGGTGCTGGGCAGCGCTCAGAGCAGCAGCACGAAGTGTACACAAGGATACTGAGCTAAAGGCAACAGCACTGAAATAAATGGCAGGCGCAATTGCTCTACTTTATTAGATGCTGACAAGAGAACATAAATCCCTATCTGCAAAAATCGGTTATGTGCATTTGGACAACTGAATAAGGAGGTCTGAAATATTGTTCTATTTACTTTCACGGCACAGAACCAAGACACTCTTTGTTGCCTCATAAAATGCAGCACAGTGAAGTTAATACCTCTTTGCCAGCAGCTTTTTGCTCCCTCTTGCCAGGGACAGCCTCCGTTTGTGAGACTGCTCCATCAATCCGGAACCCACAAGGACCTCAGGTTTATGGATGCGTTTCCTTGATCCAGGCTGGAATAAATGCAGATTATGTGTCTCATGCCTCACAGCAGGCACTGCCCGATACCGGCACGCCAAGGGCACAGGGGACACTTCAAACCTCTGAGCAGGGCTGAGTGCTCCTGCCCCAGAGCAGCACGAGGGGCTGCTGGAAACAGAGGGGCTGGGAAGGGCTGGACACCTCCTGGATGAGGCATGGGGCAGGACAGGCTCCGTGCACGGCGTGGGAAAAGGTTCACCCACATTTGTGATTGTTCACCCTGGAGCAAAGGAGGCTCAGGGGGCCCTTGTGGCTCTGCACAAGTCCCTGGCAGGAGGGGACAGCCGGGGGGGTCGGGCTCTGCTGCCAGGGAACAGGGACAGGAGGAGAGCTCAGGCCTCAGGCTGGGCCAGGGGAGGCTCAGGGTGGACAGCAGCAGGAATTTCCCCATGGAAAGGGCGCTCAGACCTTGGCAGTGCCCAGGGAGGTTTGCAGTGCCCATCCCTGGAGGTGTCCCAGGAATTGCTGGAGGTGGAACTCAGAGCTCTGGGGACAGGGTGGGATCTGGGACTGGCTGGGTTGGGAGATCCTCTCCAACTGAAGGCATTCAGTGATTGTGTGATTTCTGCCCTCCTGCACTGCTGGCGATTGCACCTTCACTGCAGCACAGAGATAAGTGGCAGAGGCTGCAGTGCTGTGTGCTCTGGATTTGGTCCCTGCCTATCTTTATTTTTCAACCCAGTTATTCAACACAGTTATTTTTGGGAAGCCCTTGGGACAGATTCAGGCTGCAAATTCAACAGTAGAGTCACACAAACATGTCCCACTTGTCTCACCCGGGAGCCAGCACCGAGGAGCACTCGCGTGGAACTCAGAATCAATGATTTATTCAGCACAAGTGATTTATTTTATTCTGCTCCTCTAATAGCCAAAAGCAAAATTTTATGTCTTCAGAGGTACTCAGCTCAGTGGTGGGGTTGGTTTTTTTCAAATACAAATAATCCCAAAGTGTTGCTTGCTGACAACAGACGGGACACGGTGGATAACGCTCCCGTCGTTCCACAGTGGGGCAGACAATCAAAGGTGCCCAAATTTCTTCTCCAAGCCCTTCACACGAGGCAGTGTTCACTCACATTTCCTTGGTATGCAAACATTAAATAGCAAGCACTTGGCAAATTAAAATATTTATGAAGTTCCAGCTCTGAAATGGAAAGCAGGTATGTCTTTGTGCTGTACCTTTAGGAAAAACTCAGGTGGCTCCCGACGTTATGTGAGGAATTGAGCTTCAGCTGCAGCTCTGCCCCTCCATCCGGGCACAAAGCTCCCGTAGTTCTTACACTGAATTTTGTAAACCTTCACTCATCAGCTTTCATTGATTCTTGTGGGCACAAAGCATAGCCAGCACTTCCCAAACCTCCAAATTGCTACCTCATTAGCAGCTCAGCGTGTTGTGCCTTGTGCATACCAAATGAGGTGGTATGCCTGTGCATCACACTTCCTTTCCATAAATTTCCATAGAAACATTAAAAGCACAGTTATTTTTTTGGTTGATTTTCTCTGTTGTTGTCTGTCCCCACTTGTTACAGTAGCTGGGTGATTAAAGGTTGGCCACATTCTTAATTTTTCCTTTCGGCTGAGTTCCAGCAGTGTCAGATCTTCAAGCACAACTGACAGAGAGAGACCGTGGAAGGCGGCAAAGACAGTCTGAGAGAAAGAACAAGGTAATGGAATTTTCTCAATTAAAATGCTACCCCTGAGATGAAGGCAGGACCACTACAGGGATGAAACCACTCAGCTCTGTTTTCAAGGCGTGGGAGCTGTGCAGGGGCTCAGGGTCACACACTTAAGGTTATGGTGCGTGGTAGAGAAGATACCCACAGCAGGAAATGTCTAAAGCTGGCTTTTCTCGGTTTATTATGATCCAGAACTCAACTGGACTTTCTCCTGGACATGTTTTCTCAGTGAGGGGAGAACGGCACCTGATTTTAGGCACCAGAACGGAAGCTCCAGTTGGAGCCAGTGTGGAGCAGCGAGTGAGGGGAGAAGGGCTGGGCAAAGATGGGATTGTTGTGAGAGGGAATGTTGGTGTCCAGCAGGCGTTGGCTCACCACCAGTGAATCACCAACAACCCCACTTCTCCAGGCAGAGCTCCTGGAGTTCTCCCTGTGTGCCTCAGGAAAACACAAATCCCTTTATGAAATCAGGGAAACTCAGCAGTGCCACTGGCAAAGGGCATTTCCCTGAGCCATGTGCAGCTGCTCAGGTGCACACCCCTCCCAGGGGAGCTCCCACGGAGGCTCCCATGGATCCCATCTCCTGCACATCCATCCAACACACCGTGCAGCTGGAACAGTCCTGCACAGAGCAGGGTCAGGGCCCAGTGCTGGGGACACACAGCCTCCCTGGAAGGTGCAGGGTGAAGTCCTAAAGTATAAATAAACTGCTTGTACCCTTAGTGGAATATGAGCTGTCGGTAATGAACTGTCTCCCAGCTCTCCAGCTCCAATGGAAAGCTCATTTGCTTTATATAATTGGAAGTGTCATACTCAATAGCACTCTCTGAACCTTTTTTTTTAAAGAGAATCCACAATAATTTGTTGCAATACAGCCCCATTGATTCCTGTTTGGAGCTATAGATCAGGTAATTAGACATAATGAAAAGCAGAGAAGGGAGAAGGATGTAAAATTTCTAAAGCTATAGAGGGGTCCTCACCTATTGCAGTGCTTCTATTGATTGTCTTCATTGTAAGGAAACCTGGAACTCTTCAGAGCAGCAATAATGGCACTTCAAGTGCTCCACTGTCTCTGAGAGCATGAGAAGAAAGACACTGCTCAGTGCCAGCTCCGTGCTGACAGAGCAAAGGGAAGAGCAGGCAGGAGAGTGAAGGAGGAGCACACCGGGACAGGAGGGATGGGAGGGATGCCACCCTTCCAGGACTGCTCTGCTGAGGGAGGGATGAAGGAGAGCAGCTGGTGGGCTCCTCAGAGTTGTCTTTTTCTGTGCCTTCCTGCTGGCATCAGAGGTTGACTCATTTCACTCCTTTTTCAGCCTGATCCTGCAGCTGCTCTTGTGCTCGGGCTAGAGGAAGGCAGAGGACAGGAGGAGCAGCGTCAGATCTCTGCCTGCTTCCCTCCATGCTCCCCTCACATCCTGCACCTGGTACATGGAAAGTGACCCAAGTGTTGCCCTGGGCCTGGAGCTGCTGTCACAAAGTGCTCTTCACTTCTGATACCAGAGTCACAGAGCTTGGCAACAGCTCACTTCCTTTCTTTTTGTTTTTTAATGCCTTCTCTGTTCCAAAGGAAAGGGCTTGAATTCAAGTTTTTCACAGCCTGGCTCTTGCACTCAAGTGCTCCAGCTCTCCCTCAGACAGGCTGATCCTCCTGTGCTCCCTGCAGCAGGAGGAACAAAAGCGAGGGAGGGACAGGGAAGAGCTCCCCAGCCCCCCCTGCCAGGGGGACACGAAGGATCGCTGGGCTGCCTGCATGGCTGATCCAGCCTCTGGCAGGCTCTTCCCACACCTCCAGACCTTGCTGTGGGGCACAGCTCACAGCCAGAGCTCCCTCGTGCAGCAGCTTTTCAAGAGACCCTGGGTGCCACCAGTCCCGGGGAACAGGGAGGGTTTTAGGGGAGGTGAGAAGAGTTTGGTTATTTGAAGCAGGGCATGAAACTCTGGGCTTGGGGAGGTGAGAACTGAGAAAACGTGTTTTCATTATTTGGGGAATTAATCATGCAATTGTAGAATGATAGAAGGGACCTTACAATCATCCATTTCCATCCCCCTGCCATGGCAGGGACGTCTTCCACTGTTCCAGGTTCTCCAAGCCCCGTCCAACCTGGCCTGGAAATGAAAAGCACTTGGGAGCCAGGTATGAACAGAAAATCACTTCAGTAAGTTTGTTCTCCTTGCACAAATTCACAGGGAATTCCTTTGGAAACACTCCCTTCTTCTTACATGGGAACTCAGTCTGTGTTCATCAAGCACAAAACATCACAAAGTGCTTTAAGCAGTTGAGACATTCAGTGCGAGACTTCACATCGGGAATGCAGGATGTGTGAAACCGGCTCTAAATAGGACAGAAAAAAAGGAAGAGCTGTTCTATTCCCCAGGGTCTGCTGCCGTGTTCTCAGGCTCTGGAACTTTTCAGCATTTCTAATATGGAGCATTATAAATATTCATACAGACACTCACAGGCTAAAATTAAATGAGCTCGTCAGGGTTATTTTTGGCGTAATGGACGCAGGCAGAAGGGAAATGCCGAGGCAGTGGCTGGGTGGGCCCGGGGTGCCCGTGCTGCCTCTCCCCGCTTGGGAATGAGAGACCTCACGGGAGAATCGCGTGGAGAGGAGGCAGCGAGCGGAGCTGGGGGACGGCTGTGCTTCCAGCAGAGCCCTGCTCGCAGCCTGGGCCTGGCACTGCTGGATAAATTCATGTCCCAGCATGAGACACTCCTGTGCTGGGAACAGCCGGCTCCTCGGGAGGCTGGGAGAGCAGCAGGGACCGACAGAGCCAGGGGAACCACAGCAAACGGGAATTCACCCGCCGAGGCTGCCGCAGGACAGCGGGACCACCGGGCACAGCGGGGTGAAGGCCTCCGGGGTCTTCTTCTCCTGCCTGGAAAACCCTTCGGGAAAAGGGAAAGGGGCACTGGGAAAGGGACAGGTGAGGGCTCAGCAACAACCCAGAAATGAGTCAGTTCAGGTCTGGAAAGGGGAAATACGGTGGGAAAAATCCCAAAGCCGGGGCTCTGGTGCACGTGGGGATGCTGAAGGGCTGTGAGTGTCCAAGGAACTGACTGCAGGACATCAGGGATGGGAGGACAGCTCCAGAGGAAGGCGATGCACCAGCACCAGCTGGAGGGGGCAGACAGAGGAATGCTTTTCCTGAGGTTCTTCTCCCCATTGACTCCATTCCTACATTTTCTTTCTAAAGGGAAATCCCTCAGGTCGCTGGCAGCATCACGGGGCCAGGGGGACCTTTCGGTGCAGCACGGCAGCCACACTGCCGTGGAACCAGCCAGGGGATCTTTCTTCCTGCAGTAAAGCTTTTAGCTTTAATCTTTTACAATCTGCAGAAACATCTTTGAAGACATGAACTCCCGGGATGTTTGGAGAAGCTCCACACAGCCGCGGTGGTGGCTGCCTTCCGCAGGTGCTCCGAGGACACGGCCCTGCTTCACTGCAGAGAAACAGCCT
>NC_031774.1:61362117-61363966 GCF_001522545.3 Parus major | reverse complement strand
GTGCTGAGCTGTGAGGAGACCCTGCTGACACTTTGTGTGCACTTCAGAGCTCTGCACAATTACACACTGCAAACAGCAAAGCTCCAAGCGAGGGATGAGTGCAGGGCTGTGTGTGCTGCAGGATGCTCAGGGACAGGCTGAGGGTCCCAGCCCAGAGCCTCACCCACACCTGACCAGGCACAACCAGATCTCAGGAAATGGGCTTGGCCTGCTGGTTACAGCTGGGCACGAGGTTCCTGCACCTCCACTGGCTGCAGGTGCCTCATGGACTGAACAGACAAACAGAAAACTGTTCTACTTTCCCCTTTTTATTTTTAATTTTTAAATCATCTACTAGAACTTTAAACAGGCAGTGAACTTAAACACCAGAGAATAAACCACCAGGTAGAAGCAGCTATTTTTATACCTAGGTTTTGGATTATCAGTGGTTCTGCAATGAGATTTTTCATTTTAAAGAATATCCTTTAAAAATGAAGTTTTAGAAGAAAAGCCACTCCTAATGATCTTGCTTGGGTTGTATTTGGGTTGTCCTCTGTAATTGTTCAAAAAAGGCCACAATTGCTTGGACTGCATCTCCTGCATGAAGTGCAGGTTTAAAGCAGTTCCTGTTTTCAGCTGGCAGGTTGGTGATGCTCTCCCCAGGCACAGGGACCGTGCTGGGAGCCCAAGGCTGTGCCCACTGCTGGCACAAGGCTGTCGATCTGCACCCTCATGCCTCTGCTATGGATCTGCTTATCTTCAAAAGGAGCAATATTTGATGCTATTTTTGGAAATGTTATCACACCAGAAGCCTCTCCTCATGTGTTCATTTATTCATTCATTAATTCCCCTGCAGATATAACAGATGAACCACCCTGGCTGTTCTGTTCCACCCCCAGAGAGGGGCAGGTCTGAGGCCTGGGGACAGAGCTGGTGGCCAAGGTTTGCTGCTCTGGGCGGTGCTTTGGGCTCTTGGACAGATCTGTGGTGTTTGGGGCAGCCCAGAAGGGACATGCAGAGGTTCTCAGTGTCCAGGGGTTCACATCTAGATGTGTATAAGAGACAGGCTGTGCCTTCCCCCAGGGTGCTGCTGGGGCTGGATCACTGCTGCTGCTGCTGCTGATACTGGAATGTCACTGGTTTGTTCCTGGAGCCCAGAATTTTCAGTCCCTGGATTTAGCACACACCCTCCATCCCTGTGTCAAAGCACAGAAGTTGCCTTTGCCTTTCAGTTCATGATTCAGATTTCTTTTTTTGCCATAATGTGACATAATGCAATGTGTGGCTGCAATTATGTACAGTTTCATTGTGTGCTGGTTTGTCACTCAGGGCAATTATTTCTTTTTAATAGTAGTAATTGATACTCTGAGTTGCCAAAGATAAGAAATCCAGCAGTAAGCAAAGTCATTTGTCATCCCTGCAGTTTTGATAAATAATAATTGAACAGGCTGCCTGTATTGACAAACAGAAAGGCAGCTCTGATCAAAGGGAAATGTTAAAAACCTAAATTCAGCATGTTTTTGAGTGAATACCATTTATCCATAAATAAATCTACCACTTATTTCTAGTTTTTTTTTTCTTCTGAGGAGTATTTTTTTTACTCCCAAAGCCAGTGATATCAGATGGGACATCCTTCAGAGTTCTGGTCTATAATGCTTTATATTTATTTATTAATACAGAGTATTGCTTCTTGTGCTTAATAGACAATCTTCTTAATAGAAAAAAATCACTAAAAACCAGTAAAGTAGCAGCAGTCTTTTGTTAAAAATGGGAGGACAGACACAGTTGTGTTTGGCTGGGAAAGCAGCAGTCCTGGGTCACCTTTGCAGCTCCAGCTGGAACAAGTGCCTGGAACCTCAGCGAGGTGCTG
>NC_031774.1:61358042-61360527 GCF_001522545.3 Parus major | reverse complement strand
TCCTCTCCTCTCCTCTCCTCTCCTCTCCTCTCCTCTCGTTTTGTGTGAATAACCACAAATGCATTCCTGTGTCTGCTGCTCCTGTGTCCTCCCAGTGTTCCCATTTTTAGCAGGAATAAGGAGAAGGTTTCAGTTTTCCCCAGCCTCTGCCAGGGAAGCGTTTGCAGGAGGTGATGTCAGGATAACCGTGCAGAGCTCAGAGCCTGCGGGCTGTGCTGGTTCCAGCATCCTCCCTGCTGAAATTGTGTTCTGTGGGAAACACGAGGAGCAGCTGCAGCACGTGCTGGCTGCTTCCATGGCATTTCGGGGCTTCACTGGCACCTGTTCATCACAAACAGCACAGGAATTGAGACTGGCTGTGAACAGGAGGGGAGAGAGTTCCCAGGTTGTGCCAGGGCTGGGGGAGCTGTGGGGCACAGCAGGACTGACCTGGCCAGGGTGAGCTGCACAGCCCTGCCCGGGCTGACACAAACTGCAGCTCCCAAAGGGACCCTGGGTGCCTCATCCTCTGCAGGAACAGCCTTTGCACTCTGCTTTTCTCCAGAGACAGGACTGGGACAGATCTCCAAGCAGGAGAACCACAGGATCCCAGACTGGTTTGGGTGGGAGGGGACATCAGAGCTCACCCAGTGCCTCCCCTGCATGGGCAGGGACCCCTCCCACCAAACCCCACTGCTCCAGCCCCAATGTCCAGCCTGGCCTTGGGCACTGCCAGGGATCCAGGGGCAGCCACAGCTGCTCTGGCAATTCCAGCCCAGCCAGCAATTCCCAATTCCCAGTCTCCCATCCATCCCTGCCCTCTGGCACTGGGAGCCATTCCCTGTGTCCTGTCCCTCCATCCCTTGTCCCCAGTCCCTCTCCAGCTCTCCTGGAGCCCCTCCAGGCCCTGCAGGGGCTCTGAGCTCTCCTGGGGCTCAGATCCTGATGATTTTGAAGAGGATGGATTTTCTTCACTGGCTGCCTGAAAGGCCAACGGGAATCTTGAACAGGAGCTGTTGTGACCTTGGAAATAATTATTAAAATAAACAAACAAACAAAAGAATAGTGGATTTGTAGGAATTGATTTGACTCATGGAAGGTTTCATAGGAACAGAAGGCTTTTGCCTAAACCAGAGCCAACTCAAGAGAGATCAGGTGGATTTTAAGATTCTGATTGAATTACTTAGCTCTATTCACACATAAAAAGAGAGAGAAGGGGGAGGGGGAAATGAATGAGACTGAAATCTTTCTCTTATATTTGATGAAATAGTTGTTTATTCTCACCTCACAGAATTGAACAGAGACAAATGCTGTGGAATGCACTGGCCAGTTGTCCCCAGTGACATGTGAAATGGAGCCAGACTGAAATCCTCCAGGCTTTGGTTACACTAGTGAGAAAAATAATATTAGTTGTCCATTTCTGTGGGCAGTAATGACAATTTCTTCTCTTTTAATCACAGTCTTCTATCAGAATTTCTCCAGCATGAAATCAGCATCTATTACAGCAGCTCCACATTGTGCTTTGATAAACTCAGCAATAAATGGGCCTAATTGTATTAAAATGATGGTAATAACCCAGGGATGTAGGATACAGACACGATGTTATTGGTTGCACAGAAGGAATGTCTAATGTTGTATCTGCTAATTAATTTCCTTGGAGTGGCAGCACCACACCCTGTGTGTGCTGGGGGGATTGGGGCTGGGACAAGGAATAAAGTGACACCGACCTTTGTCCCCTGTGCGTGCTCCTTCTGCCACGACAAATAGATTTCATTTCAGAGCTTTCTAGGAAATGGCATCAGTATTTATCCTAATTCTGGGGAGCTGCTTTGCAAATGCAAACTCTGATCCTTACCCCAGCAGCGAGGCCATCCCACCATCCTCACCAGGGATGGAGCAGAGGTGGCAGTGTCACCCCAGGCTCTGCAGTGACAGGTGACAGCCCCAGGAGCCAGGGACGCTGGGTTTGGACATCAGGGGAATTCAAAAGGAGCTGTCCAGCCCTGGCACGGCTGCCCAGGGCAGGATAATCCCTGCAGGGATTTAAATCCCGAGGCTGTGACACTTGGGGACACACACAGTGGGTCAGTGTGGCCTTGGCAGGGCTGGGAAGGGCTGGACTCAGTGCTTGGAGAGGACTTTTCCAACCTAAAAGATTCTGTGGTGCTGTTCTGTGATTCTGAGCTGAGCAAGTGGGGATGCAAACCTCGGGGAACATTTACATTATTAAAATCACAACAAACTGGAATTGCTGAAAAGGACATTCCTGAACTTTCTGTTGGTTTTAGGTCTTTGATGCCAATGGGGATCCCACACTTCAAACACGAGCCATATGGCTGCTGAAATTACCGAAAATGCGGTTTTATTTTACAGTGCAGCAGACTGCCCCTGCCACCCTGAGCCCAGAGCAGGATTTCATCAGTCCCTGATTGGTGCTGGGGATTTCTGGAGCTCTCCTGGAGCTGCTGGAGCTCTCCTGGAGCTGTCCTGGAGCTGTCCTGGAGCT
>NC_031774.1:61354814-61356328 GCF_001522545.3 Parus major | reverse complement strand
GCCCTGGCACTGCCCCCCAGCCCTGGCACTGCCCCCCAGCCCTGGCTGTCCCAGGGGAGCAGCCCCTGTCCTGTCTGTCCCCAGAGCAGGGCAGGAGTGGGTCTGAATGGGTTCAGCCCAGGAGAGGGGAGTGGATGTGCAGAAAACAGCATCTCCCTGAGTGCAGCCACAGCTTCCCCAGGAACCGCTGCAGATTTTGGGACAAGGCCACACTTGTCAGTGTGAATGGCCCTTCCAGACCTATGGCAGAAAATAACATTTTAATCTTGCCGTGGCTTTAAAGAGTGAGACAAATTGCTTCACAAGAGGGGCTTCTGCCTTTGGATTCCTCAGACTCAACATTTTTTCCTTTGACATTGCATTCAAATATCAGCAGGATCTGATGGGGTCTGAGCATAGAAACACAGAAGAGTTTGTGTAGGAAGGGATATTTTAAAGGTCATTTAGTCATTTGGTGTTGTCTTTTAAGGATCGTGGGTAGGCATGGCCGAACTGTGGGGTTTGGGTATGAAAATGCACAAGAGGAAGGTTGGAAAAGACAGGGCCGTGATGCCCTTGGCTGCCCTGGGTCTGGGTTCAAGCAGTGCTAGCAGGTTTATTTAGCAGGAGGCAATACTCAAGGATTCCTGTGATAAATCAAGTTTAAAACAGCAAGGTAAAACCATTGGAATTGTGGATCACGTGCCAGGACAAGATCCATGGCCAGCAGNTTAAGTCTCTTCCCACCCAAAGCACTCTGTGATTTTGTGCTTTTAATTCAGTGCACAGATAAACATTAACAGTCCAAAGCAGAATGGGCACTTTAGGGAGGGTTATTCCCATGGGGCAGCTCCAAACAACTCCTGCCCATCCTGCTCTCCTTACTCTCACTCCCTGCAAGGTCTCTGAATGCCTGGCCAGGATGATTTTCGTGCAGCTGGGTTGTTCCAATGCAGACATTTTTGTGCCTCAGTGTTCACAGAGCTACCCAGGATTGCTCACCTGGTTTTGCATTACCAGCTGCTTGTTTTGGAGCTGGTGAGGCAGAGCTGAGGCTGCCTCTGCCCTCGGCAGCCGTGCAGACATTGCTCATCCCCACGAGTGATAACAAGTGGAGAAGGAGCGCCGACCGTGGGGAAACACACTGAATATTTTATGAGCTGTTAAACATTTATTAATCATTCATATGCAGATGATTAAAAAATTAATACGAAATCTGAGAGTGATTTAGGGAGGAGTGAGCTCATGCTGACAGATGTGAGGAGCTGCTGGAAGGGGAGGGCAAGGGGAGGAGATGACACTGGAGTCCTCTGGGAGCAATCCTGTCTGCTTTGCAAATATCAAACAAGCCAAATTCAACAGGGCCCCAGGTCCTCCAGCCCCCAGCAGAGAGCTGGGGGGAAAAAAGGGACAGGCAGGGACAGCAGAGGTAGGTGAGGACAGGCAGGGACAGGCAGGAGCCAGCCTCTGACAAGGACACAGCATTGACCTTGCTTCTAATTAAACCCACAGAAATATCTGCAAAGTAACCAGAA
>NC_031774.1:61346069-61347714 GCF_001522545.3 Parus major | reverse complement strand
TGTGGTGGCACAGAGGTTTGGTGGCACAGGGGGCAGGGAGGGCAGCCCAGCCCCGCAGGGCTCAGGACAAGGGAGCCCTGGCTGTGAGCAGAGCACGGTGTGAGACACAGGGGGAGTGCCTGGGGGTTCCTGTCCCTGCCCACGGATGCTGTTTCTCGTGGATAGATCTCTCCAGCACATATGAAACCCTGTTGGAAAGCTGGAATGGGCCCCCAAGCTGCCTCTGTTGTTAATATCTGTTTTATCTGCCGGGGTTTGGCCTGTCCATGGCACCACAGGGCCCATCCTGAAGCTGCAGCCTGGGCTGGACCGAGGATGGGCTCTCCCTCCCTGGGGCCCTGGTCTTACCTGAGCTACAGCAGATCTGTGCAGCCTTCCTTGGGGGAGCAGGATGAGCCCTGAGTCCTGGGACAGCCAGATTTAAACGTGTCACCCGTTCAGAACAAGGCTGAAAGGCCTCTCTGGCTGTGCCTGGCTGCTGGGATGGGAACTGGAGAAATCAGGCTCCCCTGTGGGAGCACAGGTCTGTCCTGCAGCCACTGGAGCTGGTACCGATGGAAATCAGCAGCGTTCCTTGTGCTGTTGGTGAAATGTGCACAGGGGCACAGCAGGGCAGGGAATGCAATTTCAGTTTAGGCTTTTGAACTGGAGCTTAATTATATCCCAGAATTTACTCTGCCCTTCACATGGGGCTCTAGCAGGACCAAGATTAATTACGCTGTGGAGATCTCTCCCCCTCTGGCCTAACTTTCTCTCTCTAACTGGTTGCCTGTGTATTTTGACTGGGCAATAAAGCATTTTCTGAGGACAGGAAAACTCCAATTTCTCTTTGCTATTAGCAGTACTGGTTTTTCCTCGCTGGGAAGGTTCATCAATTATACCAACATAATTACCATATAACCATACCACAGTAATTATTTCACTATAGCTTTTGTAGTGACTGCTATTGAATAAAGCAGCTTTTTCAATATACCTTAAATCTATTCCCCAGCAACATCAACTAAATCAAAACATGTCCCGTTCCTGAGGAACAAACACTTTGTGCTGGGGGTGTTGCTGGAGAAGCAAAGCTGCTGAGCCATGTGCCAGGGCCAGGTGAGACCCTCAGGGCAGCACTGGGGGCTCCTCGTGTGCCTGGGCTGTCCTGGAGTGGGACAGAGCTGGGAGCTGGCCTGGGCACAGCAGGACCCCGGCTCAGAGCTCTGGACAACGCCCTCAGGCTCAGCCTGGGGTTCTTGGGGTGTCCTGTGAAGGGCCAGGAGCTGGACCCCACGGTCCTTGTGGCTCCTGCTGACTCAGGGCACTCTGAGATTCTGTTATCCCATGATTTCCTGCAGAGGAGACACGGTTTGGGCTCTGCTGTTGTTGTCAGAGCATCTTCTCTCCTGCTGGCTGAGGAGGGAGAGGAGCACCCAGGGGTGTGTGCTGGCTGTGCCAGGGGGGACCTGGCCCCTGCAGCTGGAAGTGGATGAGCCATGCACTGGTGAGGGACCCCAGCTGGTCCCAAGTGTCTGCAGCAGCTGGAGGATCCTGAGGAGGGGCTGCCCCATCCCTTTGATCCTTGGAGAGCCTTGGAGGTAACCAGAGATACAGGAAAGGCAGGGTGACACCCTGGTGACAGGGGCTGGGTGTCCCTGGTGACAGG
>NC_031774.1:61340579-61341826 GCF_001522545.3 Parus major | reverse complement strand
CACGTCCCTTCCCTGGCACTCCTGTCCCAGCCCCGCAGGAGCCGGGTCCCTCTCGGGGCTCCACAGCACCCAGGGGTCCCTCTCGTGCCCTGCTGAGCCACAGCTGCGTTTTCAGAGCTGAGGAGAAAAAGCTGAGATGAATGACACGAGAAATAATAACTGGGGAACAACTGTTTATTGTTTCTCCATCCTAAGGACTGGGGGTCACTGAACAAATAGTCTAAAGCTGGATTTAAAATAAAAACAGAGTTTAATTAGTAGAACTGCTCTTCCACATAATCCATAATTAAACACAGAGCTGAGAGCCATGGGAGGGTTTGGAAAATAAAAATATAGATATACTCCAAATAATTACACGCGTTCAGGACAAAAAGATCCACAAACTAATTGGGTTGTGCACAGAAGGTGAAATTGTGTCTCCACTGAAGCCTGTGCTAACATTCAATTTATGTTAATTAGACTCCAATTTAACACCTCCGAGGCAGTGCTGAGCACACAGGTGTAAGTCAATGGAACGGGACACACTGACTTTTACTTTCTGATGCCTATTTGGATTTATATGTTTGGTATTAATTAATAAAACTGTATTTCTGTTTATATACAATTTAATGAGAACTTCCTCATGAGTCCAGAAAATCCCTCTTTAAGCTTCCCTTGCATTCAGCCCTTTTTAATCCCGTTCCACTCAGGGAAATGTCCTTTTCTCAGCCAGGACTTCTCTGACTCCAGCTGTGATGCGAGGGAAGCCCGAGCGTTCCTGTGAACGGAGACAAACGCACAGCCGAACAGGAGACACATCATTTCCCTTCTTCTCTTTCCCCCTGGATCCTCCCAGTGCCATATTCTCTTTCTTTGCTGCGCTGCTCAGGCAACACTGATTGTAGCCAAGACTTTTGGACGCGGCACAAATGAAAGATTAGGGAGAAGAGCCCTCCTGGAAGAAGCGCTGCATCCCCGCGGGCGTTTCATCCCCTCTGAAGGCAGCGATGGCTCATCCCCGAGAGCACAGCAGAAAATAATGAGCTCATTTCTTGTTTGTTTGTTTTTCCCTCTTGGCAGAGCAGCCAGCAACCAAGAAACGAGCCTTTATTCTTCATGGATGATCAAACGGCTGATTTAGCCCCGAAAGCCTCTCGCAAAACATTTTGTCTTTCCTGGGCCAGCGAGTGCTCCGTCCCCTGGGCCAGCAGTCCCTGGCCACCAGGCCGGGCCCTGCAGGTGCCTGGGCAGCCAGAGGAGCCCCGAGG
>NC_031774.1:61338182-61339603 GCF_001522545.3 Parus major | reverse complement strand
TCCCTGCACACCCCTCACACCCCTGGTGCAGCCTGAGCCATTTCCTCTGGTCCTGTTTTCATCAGCAGAGCCCAGCACACCCCTGGCCCTGTCCTGCCAGGGAGCTGTGGGATGTGCAGGAGTCAGGAATGGCCATTCCACTGCAGAAATGTCCATCAGCAACAGCTGTGAGCTCAAGTGGCCAAAGGACACTCAAATATATGTCACTGAAGGAGTCCCTGGGTATTCCTAGAATCAACAGACAGCTTGGAGGTTTTTTAATTATTATTTTCTGAGGAAAAGTCTCCAGCTGGTCTTTCAGCCTGTCCCATGTTTTTCTGCTGCCATTCCAGCAAAGCTGGGCTGACGTGGATGTTCTCAGGTGTGCTGAGCAGCCCCTGGGGCCCTGCAGCAGCCCAGGTGTGGCAGCAGCCCCAGCAGAAAGGGCTGGGGGTGCCCAGGGGGAGCCGTGGGGGCTTCCCAAGAGCTCCAGCCTTGGCTCCAGCGGGATGTGCAGGAGCCACAGTGATGGCAGCTGCTGGGAGATGGCAGGATGGAGAGGCACAGCTCCAGAGGAGGGACCAGGGAAATGACACCACCATGGGATGGGGTTACAGTTAATTGTGCCAATAAACATTATTCTGCCTCTTTGAATCCATCCTGTCCCTCCCCTGCACTTCCCTGGGTCTGGCTCCAGGAATAACCACTTGCTCTGTGTTTGGAAGAGCTCATTGTGGAGTGCCAGCTCCTCCCCTGCTTTCAGGCAGGTTCTCACATACCTGTGCATTAATCCTGTCATTTATATTGTGTCTTACAAAGGACAAATCACCGAGCTGTGGACACCTGACAGTAACATCTGCTGGAGCTCACCGAGTGCAGCTCTGTTTTACAAACCTGCCTTTGTATCCACACTGTGGAGTCTGAAGTTCTTCATTCCCTTGAGAATTGATCCGTGCTTGGGAATTCTGTTGCTGCTACCAATATTTGATCAGGAAATTGATAACACTTAATGGACTGTGCCTTACACAAAGGGATGTTTTTTAAAAATGATCTTGAAATGCTGAGGGATTTTACTCATTTCCTATGGTGAGTTATTTACAGAATCACAGAATCATTAAGGTTGGGAAGACCTTTAAGATCATCAGGCCCAACCAGCACCATGTTCATGGACTAAATTATGTCCTCCAGTGTCGTATCCACATATTTTATAAATCCTCCTGGGGATGGTGTCTCCACCACTGCCCTGGGCAGTCTGTGCCAGAGCTGGACAACCCTTCTGTGTGAAAAAGAAATTCCTAATATTCAATGAAAACCTCCTGTGGTGAACTTGAGCCCATGTCCTGTGGCTCTGTCTCCTGCTGCTGGGGGAAACTCAGTTCTGAGCTCAGGGGAAGGTCCAGCCTCACTGGGATGGGATGGGATGGGATGGGATGGGATGGGAT
>NC_031774.1:61336589-61337753 GCF_001522545.3 Parus major | reverse complement strand
TCAGGCAGCCCCAGCTCAGCCCAGGCAGGACACAGCCCAGCTCAGCCTGCTCCAGCCCCAGCTGAGCCCCAGTAAGCAAACAAGCCTTTAAATGCTCTGCAGGGCCAGACAGAGTTTTTAACAACAACCACGAGTGAGAGAAGGGGATTTTGTCCTCAAGGCAGTGGCCACGGAGCAGTGGAATGAAAAAGCAATGATTCTTTGTGCCCCTATGCATCCTCCAGCTCAAGGGGCACCCTCCTGCTCCAGTCACTGGCAGGACATCAATGTTCACCCTTCACCCTCAGCCACACAAATTAATTCTTTGCACAGAGAAAATCATTTAGAGAATTTTATTCAGGGCTCTGGAGAGTAATTTTTAATTTTTCTTTCTGAGATACTGTAAACCCTTCTGCCTCAGACTGGATAAAAGTGATGAATTTTAAATATGTGTGACGCCATTCATCTTCCACTTGGTGAGGTGACCGCAGTGCTCATTTATAACCAAGCACAGTGACACCTTCCGTGGAATTCAGAATGAATAGAAAGGCTGAAAATAATCCATTCTGAAATAATTGTGTTCTGCTGACTAAGAAGCTCCAATTTTCAATTTATCTTCACATTTGCTATTCTAAATCTGCAGCAATTAGTTTTCCTGTGTGTACAGGAGCGTGAGCAGGCCACAGGCAGGGGAAGGATGTGCTGCATCCTCCTGATACAAGCATTCCAAAACCTGAGGAGCTGTGATCCCATCTGCACAGAACACGGATCAGCAGCCAGGGTGGAAAGCAGCAAATGGAAATCAGACACAACTATTTCAGTGTTTTCTTACACAGACAACATTAATCCTTGTTCTGCTGAGACAGAGGAGTGGCCTCACATCCTGCCCCACACCTGTGACCTGCGCTTCCTTTTGGCTGCTGGGTGAAACTGAAGTCTCCCCAGAATGGGCTGGAAAAGGGATCAGGATGTTCAGAATTGAGCAGGCTGTAAAACCCCTGTGCCCCCAGGCAGGTGAGGCAGCCGGAGCCTGGGCAGGGCCTGCCCCAGCTCCAGGCACAAATCGGCTCCAGGGTCACTCCCTGCAGCACTGAAGGGAAATACAGCAGGAGAACTTCGTGCCAGGACAGTGCTCAGTCCTGCTCAGGTGTCACCTGCACAGGTAACACACCTCCTGCACAGGTA
>NC_031774.1:61332321-61335744 GCF_001522545.3 Parus major | reverse complement strand
TGCACAGGTAACCTGTTCCTGCCCGAGGCAGGGCTGGCATCAGCTGGGCCTGCAGGTCCCTTCCATCCCCAGCCACGCTGGGCTGTGTGAGGAAAGGTTTGGGCCAGGTGTGACACCTCTGTCTCTGTCTCGGGGCTGAGGCAGGGCTGCCCGTGCACAGGGCAGGGCAGATTTGTGTCAGGAGCTGTGCAGGTGTTGTTTCCTTGCAGTCCCAGGGTTTGGGGTCTGTTCCCACTGAAGTTCCCTCCCCTGTGCACTAATGCAGCTCAACTGCTTGGAAATGTCCAGGCCAGGCTGGGCACTGGGGCTTGGAGCAGGGGAAGATGTTCCTGCCATGGAACATGGAACATGGCTGGGACAAGGAGGTCTTTGTGACCTCTTCCAACCCAAGCCCTGCTGGGATCCTGGGATTCTGTGTGGCAGAAGCCCCAGCAATGCCAGGAGGGGTGCCAGCTTTCAGACTTGGGGTGGGACACGGGGACCACACATGCCTGGATCCAGAGGAACCAGAATTCCAACCAAGCAAATAAACAAAACACCCAGGTGTGAAGTTTCCCATTGAATGTGGGAACATTACAGTGCTTCGTTATAGAAACAAAACAAAACCCCCAAAAACAACCCAAACCCCAAAAGTCACAAGGATTTGTAAGGCAGAGAAAGCAAAAGGAGAGACAAACCCATTTGTTTGTTCCTCTGCTGTGTGGGAGCAGCAGAAGAATCAAAGATCCGGTTGTTTGGATTGGCCATCGGCCCAGGAGTTCATTTTCTCAGAGCAGACACAGGAGCAATGGAAAATTCTTTCCATGAACTGAGGGATCTTTTACATTTTGCCTGTGCTACAGCTCAGCCACGGCACAGAGCGCTCAGCAACGCCCTGAGGATTTCCAGAGATCAGTGTGGGCATGTGTCCTGGTTTGTAACCATGGTGTGCCTCAATTAATGCACACTTTTCCAAGAAAACCCCCTCATTCCAAGGACAGGAGGCTCCTGAGTGTCTGGGGGAGCTGCAGGAAGGTGCTGATGCTGCCATCAGTGTGTGAGGATTGGGGATTTCTCCTCCAGAATGCACTCACTTCTCTGCTTTACTCTCACAGGCAAACCCACGGCTGGAGCTGCTGGAAAATTAATTGGCTTTTTTTCCTTAGAAGATCAGAGCAGATTCCAGAGAAGCAGCAGGAGCGTGTTCACAGTGGGAGTGAAGATTCAGCAGCCTGGCAGGAGCCAGGGGTGCCCGTGGCAGTCACAGCCCAGGGCACACACAGGACACAAACACTCCCTGGCACCTGGGAAAGCTTCACCCAGAGGGGACGGGGGCAGCAGAGCCAGACCTGCCCTGGGTTCAGCAGGGTCACGGCACAGCGGTCCCACAGCTCTGCTGTGACCCTGAAATAAAGAAATGCCCCAAATCCCCCGAGGTTTCAGAGCTGCAGAACAGAGGAGTCAGGATGGCACAGGAACAGAGGAGAGGCCCAGCAGCACAGGGGCACTGGTGACCTGCAGGGCACACAGGAGGCTCTGTGAGCCCCAGGACAGCCCCCCCTGTGCAGGAGGCTGCAGAGGGGGCTGCGGGCCCTGGGGCACTGCAGCAGCCAGAGCTGTGCCCAAAGACAAGGGGGAGCTGAGAAGCTCCATGTGCCACTTGCCAATATCGTGATGCAACAAGAAAATCCATCTTTTCTGCTCTTCTGCCAGTTGTGAAGATGTATGAATTTTATTTTTTTTTTTTTTTTTTACTACTGGAAGTATGATTTTAATCATGAAAGTTGTGATTTGTAATTCTAATATTTACACAGAAAGCTCTTTTTCTTATGTCTCTCTCTATAAAGCAATACTGGAATCAAAGTGAGGGTTTCATTTCATACAGCTTTGAAGTTGATCCTTTTGACATTTCACATTTCCATGTCACACTTTTAATTATGAAAAAGAAGTTCCACTCATCACCACTTCATTTTTTGCATATTTCCTTCACTGCTTCTCCCTCACTTCCATCAGGAAACTGAGAGAAAAGACGGGAGCAGAGGAGTTGTGGGTGTCAGGGATTTGCTCAGCCTGGGAAGGGCCGGGGGTTTATCCTGGCTCTGGTGAACGACACAAAAACCGTGGAATTGTGGAATGCTGTGGGTTGGAAGTGAGCTTGAATCCCGTTCCATTGTCCCGCTGCCACGGGCAGGAGCAGCTCCCTCGGTGCCGGGGTGAGGATGGGATCCCCCGGCTGCTCTGGGGAGCAGGAACGGCTCAGTCCCCGGGGACAGCAGCTCAGGAGCTGGGCTGGGTTCTGCTCCTGCCCACAGAACCCCATCCTCCATCCCTGGGAAGGCAGCACCACTCTCCCCCCGGCCCTGGGCACTTTCCGCGGTGCTCTGAGGCCGGAGATGCCTCCCCAAAATCCCGGCCCCAGGAAGAGAAGCGGCTCCTTTTGGGAGCAAAATCCGCATCCTCCGTCCCTGCACCGTGCAGCTGCGGCTCGGCTCTTTCGGGGGAGCAGAGGGAGGAGGAAGAGCAGAGTGACTGCTTTGGAAGCTGAGCACAGCTGTGCAGAGGCAAATTGAGATTTCAAGAGCCGATACAAAAGTGACTTTTGTGCCTGAAGAAATTACTGGCAGTTTAAAGCATTTTTTCCTCCCTGGGAAGCAAAGGGGCTGCTCCCACAACTCGCTCCTCTCCTTCCTTCTCTTTACGGCCATTAATTCCACAAGACGGAGATGTCAGAACACAACCTTTAATTACCCAGAGCAGAGCTGAAAGCCGGGTGAGCCCCGAGATGGGCACTGGGCACCTGGAGCTGCCCGGAGCGCCGCTCCCGACCCCGCAGCCCGGCGGATCCCGGCCAGGTGAGGGGAGGAGGGTTCCTCACCCCTCGGCTCTGCTCTGCCCTTCTCACACACACAAACACCTCAGGCTTTCATTGACTTCCCAGGCATCTCTCTGCCGGGCTGGGGCGAGCTCTGGGCAGCTCCAGCCTGAGCAGCAAGGTTTGGGACAGCCCAGGGACAGCCCTGGGACAGATCCTGGGACAGCCCAGGGACAGCCCTGGGACAACCCTGGCACAGATCCTGGCACAGCCCTGGGACAGCCCTGGGACAGCCCTGGGACAGCCCTGGGACAGCCCTGGGACAGCCCTGGCACAGATCCTGGGACAGATCCTGGCACAGCCCTGGCACAGCCCTGGGACAGATCCTGGGACAGATCCTGGGACAGCCCTGGGACAGCCCTGGCACAGATCCTGGGACAGATCCTGGCACAGCCCTGGCACAGCCCTGGGACAGATCCTGGGACAGCCCAGGGACAGCCCTGGCACAGCCCTGGGACAGATCCTGGCACAGCCCTGGCACAGATCCTGGGACAGATCCTGGGACAGCCCTGGCACAGCCCTGGCACAGATCCGGCACAGCCCTGGGACAGCCTGTGCTTCACAAAAGGAAG
>NC_031774.1:61327079-61332310 GCF_001522545.3 Parus major | reverse complement strand
TCTCTCTGCCGGGCTGGGGCGAGCTCTGGGCAGCTCCAGCCTGAGCAGCAAGGTTTGGGACAGCCCTGGGACAGCCCTGGGACAGCCCTGGGACAGCCCAGGGACAGCCCTGGCACAGCCCTGGCACAGATCCTGGGACAGATCCTGGGACAGCCCTGACACAGATCCTGGCACAGTTCCTGGCACAGCTCTGGGACAGCCCAGGGACAGCCCTGGGACAGCCCTGGGACAACCCTGGGACAGCTCTGGGACAGCTCTGGGACAGCCCTGGGACAGCCCTGGCACAGATCCTGGCACAGATCCTGGCACAGTTCCTGGCACAGATCCTGGCACAGTTCCTGGCACAGCCCTGGCACAGATCTGGCACAGCCCTGGCACAGCCCTGGCACAGATCTGGCACAGCCCTGGGACAGCCTGTGCTTCACAAAAGGAAGTTCTCCTGCACCTGTGATGGAGTCAGAGCAAACGTAACATCTCCCCTTGGGAGCAGCATGTGGAGAGTGCAATGGCTGGGGCCAGTCCTGTTACCTGGCACACACCTTTAATTTAAATTGTGCTTATCCATTAAAGGGATAGTGCCACATAAAATAGAAATAAATAAAACATTTCAGTCTCCCCATGCAGAGGGAACATGTGATAAAATACACAGAGGATCAGAGAGTTGTACCTTCTCTCACTCCGAGCTCATGTTTCCCAGTACAGCACGGTGGGCAATGCAACCCCTGCCTGCTAGGCTAGAGAGCCTCCAGCAGAAGATGCTGCGGGCACCAGAGGAGCTGGAGGTCTCCCTCGGGCCCCTCCCAGTGGCAACCTGGCACTGATCTTATCCCAGATAACCCCTCCTTGTCGACATTCCTTCAGCAGCACGTTTAGTGCTAAACCAGATCCTCAGAGAGCCAAAGCAGGGGGCTGGGAGCCACCTCCCATCACCTGCGAGCTTCATCCCAGAGCTGCAGTTTGGTTTGGTTTAGCTCAGTTCAGGAAAAGCATCCCCAAGGGACAGCTCTGGCACTGTACCCACCGCTGAACACCTGCTCTGAGTGTTTGTAACTCCACGGGGAGTGACAGGGAACCTTTATCTTGCTGCCCTCACTGACAAGTGCCTGAGGCCAGGCCTGAGCCCTGGCAGCAGAAGAGGGATGGAGCAGCGTGATCTCAGGATGGAGGCAGAGCACAGAGAGCCCACTGCTGCTGCTGCTGCTGCTGCCCTGGATGTGGAGGCTGGAGCTGATTCCATACCTGGGGCACCAAAGCCCCCAGGGACCCCCTGTCCCTGTGGTTGGGAGTGCTCTGGGGGCAGTGCTGCTCTGCACATCCCAGCTCTCCTCTCCAGGCTCCCAGTGCCTCCTCTCTCCCAGCCCCTGGAGCATTTGGGAGCAAGTGGTGCCCAGCCCAGGCAGGGAAGGGGCTCAGGACCATCCCCACGTGGCCTCCACCGCTCCCACCACAGAGCAAACCGGGAGCCACATCTCCTTCCCTCTTTCCGTCCTTCCGTCCTTCCGTCCTTCCGTCCTTCCGTCCTTCCATCCTTCCCTCCTTCCCTCCTTCCCTCCTTCCCTCCTTCCCTCCTTCCCTCCTTCCCTCTGCACGGCCCTGCCAGCACAGCTGGCCCTGCTGTCACCGTGTCATCACCAGCAAAAGTGGCCTGGACGTCTCTCAAGCAGAGGCACACGTTAATGTAGTGGGAGAGGAGATTAAATTATGTACAGCTGTTCTGACCCTTCCTGCTGTACATCAGAAACCTGGAATAACAGGTCAGGGAATAACCGTGCATATAAAAGAGAAGAATTTCCATCATTATAAATTCATGAGGATTCATAGGAAAAATTACTTGTTTGTTTATGCAGAACTGCAATATTGACCTGATTACAGGAATGCCAAGAAAGCTCAGAGGAAGCCATAGGGCAGAGGGATCCCAGGCAGAGGCACACGGGAAGATTAATACCATGGCTCACCAGATGTGACAACAGCTACCCCCGGAACATGAAGATATCTCCAAGTTAATGAAGAGATAGGAGTGAGATAATAAAGATAAACATGCCTTTTTGGCTTGGGCTGCCCCACTGCAGCCGCTAGCGGCTTCTTCAAAGGCAGGCTGATGACAGCCCTGAGCAGGCGAGATAATTCATCTTCAAATTGGAGTGAGGAACCAGGAGGAGCAGGATGTGGCACCAACATACGGATGACAGCGTCGTGGCCAAGGAAGCAAACAACCTTATTAAGGGAGAAAGGGGAGGAGATGGCTGTGATAGCAAGGAAAAGGGACCACGATCCCAGCCCGGGGCTGCTGTCAGTGCCCGTGCTGCCAGGCTGGAGCAGCCTCAGGTGGGGACACGAGGGCAGGAATGGCACCTTCCCTGGCACATGGGCTGTTTGTGTCGAGTTCCTCGGTGCCAAAGCCCTCCAGGGGTTACCTCGGAGCCGAGAGCAGCCCAGCAGTGAAGTCTGGCCGAGCTCTGCAGCAAAGCTGGCACTGCTGAGGAGCTGCCCCACACTGCCTGCCCGTGCTCCTGCAGCCAGTGTGGGTGTCACCATGACAGGGACTGTGCCACCCTGCCATGGTGTCACTGTGCCACCCTGCCACCCTGCCACCCTGCCATGGTGTCACCCTGTCACCCTGCCACTGTGCCACCCTGCCATGGTGTCACCCTGTCACCCTGCCACTGTGCCACCCTGTCACCCTGCCACCCTGTCACCCTGTCACTGTGTCACCCTGCCATGGTGTCACCCTGCCACCCTCCACCCTGCCACCCTGTCACTGTGCCACCCTGACTCTGTGCCACCCTGCCACCCTGTCACTGTGCCACCCTGCCATGGTGTCACCCTGCCACCCTGACTCTGTGTCACCCTGTCATCCTGTCACTCTGCCATGGTGTCACCCTGCTCCCCTGCTGCCACCTGTGGCTCCCCTGCTGCCCACCACCCCTGTGTCACACCCCTGAGAGGTGACAGGTGTGGCACAGGGTGTGGGGCAGGTGCTGTCCCCAGCAGGGCACAGGCTGTGCAGGGAGCAGGAAAGCCAGAGCTGCTGAAGCTTTCGGAGACAACATCGTGGCTGTTGGGGTGGGGGGGCCTGAAACCCGGGCATGGCCCAGAGGAAACAACAGACGGGGAGGCTGCAGGTGGGGCTGTGTGACAGCTACCCGTGGGGACACCTGTCTGTCTGTCTGTCTGTCTGTCTGTCTGTGTGTCTGTGTCTGTGTCTCTGTCTGTCTGTCTGTGTCTGTGTCTGTGTCTGTGTGTGTCTGTCTGTCTTTGTCTGTGTCTATGTCTGTGTGTCTGTGTGTGTATGGGTGTCTGTGTCTGTGTGTGTGTGTGCACTGTGTCTGTGTCTGTGTCTGTCTGTCTGTCTTTGTCTGTGTCTGTGTGTCTGTCTGTATGTGTGTGTGCACTGTGTGTGTGTCTGTGTCTGTGTGTGTCTGTCTGTCTTTGTCTGTGTCTATGTCTGTGTGTCTGTGTGTGTATGGGTGTCTGTGTCTGTGTCTGTGTGTCTGTCTGTGTGTCTGTGTGTCTGTGTGTGTGTGTGCACTGTGTGTGTGTCTGTGTGTCTGTGTCTGTGTGTCTGTGTGTCTGTCTGTGTGTCTGTCTGTGTGTCTGTCTGTCTGTGTGTCTGTCTTTGTCTGTGTGTGTGTGTGCACTGTGTGTCTGTGTGTCTGTCTGTCTGTCTGTGTGTCTGTCTTTGTCTGTCTGTGTCTGTGTGTGTGTCTGTGTGTGTGTGTGTCTGTCTGTCTGTCTGTGTGTCTGTGTCTGTGTGTCTGTCTGTGTGTGTGTGTGCACTGTGTCTGTGTGTCTGTGTCTGTGTGTGTCTGTCTGTCTGTGTGTCTGTGTGTCTGTCTGTGTGTCTGTGTCTGTGTCTGTGTGCAGCCCCATGTTTTCCAAGTTTCCAGTGTACAATTGTACAGATGTACACCAGCCAGCCTTCAGATCTGCCCTCCCAGCCTGGGCACGCTGCACACCGGCACAGAGCGGGCTGGGAAAGGAGGGATGTGTGAATGCAGCAGACACTCACTGCTTCAGGAAAAACCAACACTTCCAGCCTGTTTAAAATGCAGCAAAGTTTTCATTCGGTGCTGCCAGCCAGAATCCAGCAGCTGCTCAGTGCAGGCTCCAGGTGTGAGCTCCCCCTCTCCAGGCTGATGTGGCAGCAGCTCTGGGGGATGCAGGGGATCCCCACACTGAGGGATCCCCACACTGAGGGATCCCCACACTGAGGGATCCCCACANTGAGGGATCCCCACACTGAGGGATCCCCACACTGAGGGATCCCCACACTGCCCAAGCCCTGCATACATTGCTCTGTCTCCCTCCTCCAGCTGCCTCTCCCTTCGCTGCCTCTGGGCACCACTCCTGGCCCTCAGAGGGGACATGGAGACGTTCATTTATATTTTTATATTATATATTTTTACCAAACTTTGTCTTAGTTACCCCTCCCAGTGCTGCCCCAGTCCCTTCCAGTACCCCCAACAGCAGGTGCAGCCACTCTGCCCCACCTCTGTCCATTCTGGACAATCCACATCTCCTGAACATATCCCCATGCCCATCTGACCTGCTTTTGTGTTCTCCTCGCTGGCCACACAGAGCTGCACAAGTCACCTATGCCATCACCTCCCAGTTGTTTTCTTCTCCCCACCCTGCATGAGCACCGTGCTGGGCAATCATCATCCTGCTTCCCAGGAGAAAAGGGGCTCTGCTTAAGGACTCAGCTTTCCCAAATCACAGAATTCCAGAAAGGTTTGGGTTGGAAAGGACATTAAAGCCCATCCAGAGTCACCTCCTGCCATGGGCAGGGACATCTTTCACTATCCCAGCTTGTTCCAAGTCCTGTCCAGCCCGGTCATGCAATAAGATAAAGAAATGGGGGATGTGGAGGCAGGGACAAAGGCAGACATGTGGCACGAACAAGATTCTGGCCAGCCTGGATGGAAAATTTTCTCAGAGTGAGTCAAGCACGGAAGGGGCAGCGCTTGTCCGTGGCACGAGTGTGTCTGGAGCTCCTCTGGACACGGGGCTGGTCCTGGTGGAGCAGAGCCAGGGGGACAGGGCAGGGTCCCCACACCCGCACCTGGCCTTGGAACATCCCCCGGGACAGGGCAGGGTCCCCACACCCGGCCCCGGCTCCGGAACATCCCCCGGGCCAGGGCAGGGTCCCCACACCCGGCCCCTGTCACAGAACATCCCCCGGGACAGGGCAGGGTCCCCACACCCGGCTCCGGAACATCCCCCGGGACAGG
>NC_031774.1:61325223-61326541 GCF_001522545.3 Parus major | reverse complement strand
CAGGGCAGGTGTGTGGGTTCTGTGTTTCCAGCTCCGCTCTCCAGCCTGCAGAGCAGCTCTGACTCACTTTAATTTCATTTATGCCGGCTGCAATGCTAAGGACTGGCCGCAATTATCCAGTTAATTCTGTTACTGGAGATCAGAGCCGTGGGGATTCAGTAATGGAACGTGTGGCTGGATCCTGAACTGATTTCAGACTGAACACGCCCGAGACCGAGCCTGTGTTCACCTCCAGTTCCCACTTCCACTGCAGCTCTCCCAGTGAGAGTCTCTGGGATTCACCCTCGGCCACAGTCCCCCCACCCCGAGTGACACAAAAACCACTCAGCAGGTGAAGCTGTGGGTGCCAGGAGCTGCTGTGGGGTCACCAGTGACGGCTGAGACTGCACAGAGAGCAGGGCACTCCCAGCACTGCCAGCAGCCCGGGCTCTCTCCCAGCACTGAACCCAAAAAACAAGGCTTTCTGCTTTGGGTTTTATTCTAGAACTTGTTTTTTTCCAGCCCAAGGTGACTCTGTGATTCTATAACATTTTATGGAAAATGCTGCATTTTTACTGCACTCCTGAAGTTTGGGGTTATGATTTAACTCCTGTTTAAGAAAGTTCCAACACGATTAGGGAAATAAATCACTTCTTTGTTTCATTACTTTTTATCTTCTTGACAATAATTAAAGCCTTAGTAATAAACAGAAGAATGAACTGAAAGAATCTACCTGAATTTGCTTTTATCAGTGCAGAAAAGCCTATTTGGTGGACTCTCTCTTTTCTTGGTAAAGTTCTTCAGTATTTCACTTTGAAAAATTTAAAATGCAGATGTTTCAAAATTAAATATTGATTTTTCTTAAAAATGGAAATAAATTTCTCTGTCTCCTGGCCAAGGTTTCACCATTTAGTAAAGTTTGACCAATTCTCTAATGCCTTGCCAACCTCCTATTTTTGGCCCATGTTATAGACAAAATTAAATGCAAAATTAAATGGCCCAGGCCCACTTCCATGCTTCAGCACAAAGAAGACAAAATATTATTTTATAAAACACATCTGTGTGCCTGACAATCCCACAGCCAGGAGGAACAGTGTTTATTTTATTCCCCTGCCAGGTCCTTCCGACTGTCAGGAGTTTGGGTGACAGCGCCAGGCTCCCCCCGAGCCCCCGGCTGTGACAGCGGCTGCAGGCGGCACAAATCCAGGGACTGTGATGGGTCACAGGGATTGTGATGGGTCACAGGGATTGTGATGGGTCACAGGGATTGTGATGGGTCACAGGGATTGTGATGGGTCACAGGGATTGTGATGGGTCAGATCCAGGGATTGTGATGGGT
>NC_031774.1:61323059-61324128 GCF_001522545.3 Parus major | reverse complement strand
GGCAGGGGAGCTCCTCTGGGCCATTCCCCCAGCCCTGGATCAGAGCTCAGCTGGGGACCTGCTGTGCTGCCCTCTGAGGTTCTCTGCATTAACCTTTCAAATACCAGCTGCATTTATTTCAGCCTGTCCCAAATGTTTTCTCTGTGGGGTGTGAAGAAAAACTATTATGAAAATTAAGGTAAGACAGAAAAGACCAGGTTGGAAAGGGCTTGGAACAACCTGGTCTTGTGGAAGGTGCCTGCCCATGGCAGGGATGGAACAAGATGAGCTTTAACTTCCCTTCCAACCCAAAATACTTGTGACTGGATTGTATGAAAGGATGCTAAAAGGTTTCTCCTCCTTGAAAATCCCTGTAAATCAGCCCAAATAATGCCAAGAGATATAAAACCTGCAAGACATTTAGAGTCGAGATTAAATGTAAATATGAATGTAACATCTTCATAATATCAAAGAGCTGGCTGCAAGGCTACATAAGGCACCTGCAAACACAGGTCAAAAAGCAGAAAACAAATGACATCCATGTAAATATTACATATAAATAATAAATCCATAATATATATAATATATAATTACATATAAATAATACATCCATAATAAATATTACATTTCCATGTGCATGGATCTCAATTAACAGGCTGAGGCTTTGGGGCCAAGTCGTGGAGACAAAGTGATTTATTCTGATAGCAGTGCTCAGCCCATGGACAGGTCAGATTTAGAATTACACTGCTGTGGTTACTGATCAAAGCAGACTCGGGATCCCACGGGACCAAGACCCAACTCCCTGGAGGGGAATCCCTGCTGAGCTGTGGGTGCCTGCAGGGAGCCCCTGCAGGAACAGAAGATGTGGATGTGCAGCCTGAGCTCTGTGAGCAGCCAGGTTCCTCCACTGCTGCACATTCACTGCTGCATCACTTCAGTGCATCACTTATTCCTGAGATCTGGCAGCTGCTTTACATAACTAAATCCCTGCTCAATATCACAGAGCCATAGACTGATGTATTCACAGACTCCCAAAATCACAGAATTCCAGAGTGTTTAGGATGGAAGGAACCTTCATGGGCACCCAGTG
>NC_031774.1:61317005-61320340 GCF_001522545.3 Parus major | reverse complement strand
AGCCAGGGCAGGGCTGCTGCACCAGCCGAGGGCTCTGTGTGGGGATGTGCCGTGCCCCAGCCCCTGTCCCCAGCAGCTCCAGCATCCCCATCCTGCGGCAGGAAAAGCCCCAGCCCAGCGTGGTGGCCGTGCCCTGTCCACCTCTGGCAGTTTGGTGCTTGCCTGGCTCGGCCCCTTCAGCTGAAATGGGAGTGTTGGGATGAGGCTGGAGAAACCTGGTCTGGTGGAAGGTGTCCCTGCCCATGGAAAGGGGTGGAATGAGATGAGTTTTAAGGTCTCTTCCCACCCAAGCCATTCTGTGATCAGCCTACAGCCCAGCATTTTCTTGTGCAGAGAATACGTCGCTCAAACAAAAATTGGGCAATACTTGCAAATGATTTACCTGGAAAGGAAAGAAACATTCCTAGAATACTGAGTGCCTTGTAAAACTTCCTTCTAAGGGACTCATTGGAACAGCCAAATGGGACTGGGAATGAGGAGCAGTTCCCAGACACCTCAACACATCAGTTGTGAGCATTGTACTGCAGCCCAAATGGAGAGATGTAAAATGGATGTCATTGTGGCACATTATATTATCGTATTTTAAAGCTACCCTCAGCTGTAACAAGCTCTGAGGTGTTTTCCAGAGTGATGAAGTATTTAATAAAAGTAAGACAAAGAGTCACTGGAGACCTTGGTGGCTTGTGTGCCCTTTGAAACACATTACTGGTCCAAAAGATATTAGCTTAATCCTCTCTTCTGGTTAAACTGTGATTCATGGTCTGGAGGAGAAAGGTTTCAGTGTATCTGCAGAACCCTTGCAGTTTCATTTGGCACATCTGGATAACATTTCCATACAATTCTTGTTCCCCAGTGTAGCAAAGGAGACAGATTATGAAGGATCCATAGTCTGACAAGGATATTTCACCACATGAAAGGGGACAGTGAGCAACTTCCAGACTTTGGGGTGTGACTCCTCCTCGCAGGCCCCGAGATCCATCAGTGGGCACAATCTGAGCTCCAGGGGCTGCTCCTGCCCTGGCTCCCTGCCAGCCTCTGCAGGGTGACAGCCTCGAGCCCTCGAGCCAGACCCAGCGCCCGTGACAGCCACATTTGGACTCCAAACACACGACTGGGGTGAGCTTGTGTGTTTGATTGCACCTGTGAGATCTTCATGGTTTTGCCCTCCTCAAATTGCTTTTGACTTTCTGAATCCTCTCTGCTCATCCCATGGCCAAAGGTTCCAAAGCCAAGGGAATGTTTGCAGTGACACCAGCAGCACCACGACCCTCAGCTGGTCACTCACAGCCCCAGGAGACAGCTGCAAACCAAATGGAGAAGGTTCACTTCTCTTGCTGTTCNCCTGCATCTTCTCCCTTCAGATTCTTGTCCAAAGTCCCTCTCCAGCCTTTGCAGGTCCCTTTAGGAATCCTTTTGCTCTGCTCTTGTTGTATTGGATGTTTTCTTATCTGTATTTTCTCTGCCCAAAATTGAGTGTCATGGGCAGGTTCCTGCACAGAGCACACCAGGAGATCTTGGCCTGGGGATGTTGGTGCCAGGCTGCCACAGAACAGGCAGTGTGGGACCAGTGCATGCATCTTTCCAAGTATTCCAGGAGTACTCCACACTGCTCCTCATCCCTCCCTGCAGCTGAGACCTCCCTGAGCTCCTTCCCCTTGGTGTCCTGGCCCTGTCCTGGTGTCTCTGCAGAGAATGGGATGAGCCTCCCCTCTCAGCACAGGGGCAGAATTCAAGTGTGTCCAGAACAGGAGCTCTGTGTCTGTGTGAGGGGGGATAGGTGGAACCTGCCAGGTTCTCTCTCGGGGCCATGCTTGGCTCAGCTCTGAACAAAAGCTGCTGTGAGGTGAGCAGAGCCCTGTCACTGCCCAGAGCCCAGCTGGGAGCCCTGCCCCAGGCACTGCCCAGGGCACCAGGGTGGGACAGAGGCTCAGGAAGAAGGGATGAGCATCTTCCCATTTGGAGACCTGGAGAGGCCAGGGAATTGTATAATTAACAGTGAACTTAACAGCAAACCTCTTTTATATCTCAGGGCACCATTTGCACAAAAGCAGCTGTTCTCTTCTCAGCCAGCACATCTGAAGTGCAGATTAACAGATCCTGCATTTCACAATTCCAAAATTCTGTGCCTTTTACCCCTACAATTTATTAGCTTCAGATGTGCATCTCCAGTCCCAGAGGAGCTTACCATGAGCTGGAAGGCTGAGCCCTGGCAGGATCAGTGGCAAACTAACAAGGTCAGTCCCATCCTCCCGTTTCCATGGCGATCGCTCTGCTAATGCAGAACATGGCAACACCAGCCTTCTCCCAGCTCCTCCAGCTCAGCTCCTGGCTTTGTCTGACTCCCCTGGAATGGGGCTGAGATAAAAGACAGCTCCCAGCAAAGAGGGGGGGGCTGTGGTGCTGCCTGGGAGCGTGCTGGGCACCCCGGCCCTGCCCTCAGGAAGGTGAGTTTTCAACAAAGGTTTCCTTCCAAGGGCCTGCTGTGTGTTGGAAAGGTTCAGCCTTCGCTGAGGCTGCCCTTGGCCACCCAAATCCTGCTGCAGATCATAGGTTTTTGCTTTATTCTGTTCATCAGGATGTATTTTCTCCACTACAGGATTTCTCCTGCTCAGTTATGAAGACATTTCCATGCTGGGAATAAAATCACCAGTGGGTGACAAAGCATTATTTGGTGCAGGAAAAAGAGCAGGTCTGGTACCCAAAATATTCCAGGAGAGGAAGATTGTGTGGCACAGCCCAAGGCAGCCTCTCTCTTCCAGATCCCAGTGAGGGGATAGGCAGAGGGGCTGGGATGGATCTGCTGCCCTGAGTGGGGATGCCACTTGCCAAGGAAGGGTGAGAGTTGGTCACAAAAAACCCTACTTGTGTCTGGAAATAGAAGCTTTCCACACCTCAGCTCTTTGGAACAAAAGCCAGCTCCAGTAAGTGTATCAAGATTTAAGAGTTTAAACTGCTCATGGAACAAGGTTTCTGGCTTTGATTAAATAATCCAAAACTCTGCATTGCAATAAAGTGTTTCTGCCAAGCAGAACTATTTCCTAGTGAATTGGGAACTATGGAATTATTGCAGAATTGCAGGAATATATGTGTTTGTATTTCTGGGTGTATATATCCAAGAACAGACATCTGTGAACTCAGGTGTGAATCCCATAGGTATTCCACAAACCCATCCCTGGGGAGCAGCCAGCTCTGCCAGCCTGTCCTGCTGTCCTGTGCCTCAGTTCTCCTCTGTCTGTCCGAGTCCTCGAGGGCTGTCCAGGCTGGAGAGGATGGGCCATGGACAGGAGACTCCAGGAGGGCACAGCCACTCACACTGGGGCTGCAGGAGGGGAGAG
>NC_031774.1:61313174-61314900 GCF_001522545.3 Parus major | reverse complement strand
TTCTCTTGCTGTTCCCTTCCTTCTCCACCGCTCTGTCCAGCAGCAGGGCCATCCCTCAGCACCAGCCTAGGCAGCTGGGCTTGTCCTGGCTCTCCCCACGTCGACCTGGAAGTGTCAGAGCAGAACATCCCTGCACCCCTGGGCTGGATAAGTAGCTCCAAAGCCCCAGAATACGAAATTAAACCCAGATCTAGGCTCGGTACCTAGCCTAGTGGTCAGTGTTGGGGCTGGGGCACCACGACCTTGGCACTGCCTGCCCTCAGGTACAGGTGACATTTCTCATCTTTGTTCCAGCTGCAAAAATATTCTTTTCCCTTTCTCTGCTCCCATTGTTTGCACGACAGCCACTAATGACCCTTTTCTCTCAATAATATAATATAACTGTAAGAAGCCAGCACTGAATCAAACTAACCTGTATTTAACTGGAGTTCAGGGTTTCTTGCCAGACCTGCTGAATTTTCTCTGAGCATCCCACCTCCCTCAGCACAAGTCTCTAGCTCAGAGCAATTAACCTTTTTCTTTCCCTCTGCAATGCCTGAATTTCGGCTTATTTTATTTTCAAAAGAAATTATATTCTCTGAACATGCAACAATCCTATAATTAAAATAATTTGCCCTTGTGGCACAGGGGTTACATAATTGGCAGGGAAGGATACTTGATATTTTAATAACTGTGAGGCATGTGAGAAAATTTTCTCACCTTCAGCTGCCTGTGAACAAGAGCTGCTATGTTTTACAGCTTCACAATTCTCATCAGTCCTTCTGACGAGTCATTTGCCCAGAACTTTATTTTCCAAATGACCCACTATCTCACTAAAATAAGCTGAACTCCACTGCAAAGAAAATCAGTAATTTCCTAGAGTACCTTGCTAAGAAGCTCATCATGCTTGCTCAACTGCTACAGCATGGCAAAACACTAAAAAAGTGAACCTGGGAATGAAAGAGCCAAGTCTGGAAATGGCAAGAGTCATTGAGTCCAGAAATGTCCCAGGCCCAGGGCTGGGCTCTCACATAAGGCTCCTTCTTGTATCACCTCTGACAGGGGAAATTCAAAATCGAGCACCTGTCTTTTCTGTTGTATTTTGGAAGTTTTGTGTCAGACCATTCCAAGCCAGATGTGCAACTGCCACAGCTTTTAATCATAGAATTTGAGGATCACCAGGTGGTTTGGGTTGGAAAGGACCCTAAAGCCATCCCCTGCCATGTGCAGTGTGTCCACTATCCCAAATATTCCCCAACCCAAAGGGTGGAATGATGCTAAAGGGTCCCCTCCCTTCTCCCACCTTCTAATCCATGTCTGCTGCCTCTCCCATCGGTGAAGCTGAGCCAGCTGGGCCCCTTCAGGAGGGATGAAAACATTCAGCCCTACCTGTGAATGTCCTGATCCCTCCCTGGGGTGGGGGCAGTTTTACACCTGAGCCAGCTGTGCAAGGGAGGACCATGGCATGACACGAGTCATTGTCCCAGGTCACAGGATCTGCCTCCACACAGCCTCATTTTGGCAGAGTAACTTCCCCCATCCCCTCTCCCGTGGCTATCAGTGCTCCTGACAGCCAAATCCCAGACCTCACAAGGATCCAGCCCCAGTTCCTCTGCCCAGCCCACTCTGCTCCTCTGCCAGGAGCAGAATCCCAGAATCCCAGAATCCCAGAATTACAGAGATAATCACAGCATCACAGAGAGAATCACAGAGAGAATCACAGGATCACAGAGAGAATCACAGGATC
>NC_031774.1:61291887-61311532 GCF_001522545.3 Parus major | reverse complement strand
TACAGCATCACCGATGGAATCACCAAAGGAATCACCATGGCTGTGCCGTAGGGCCCGTCAAAGCAGCAGGGGAAGGTACTGCAGGTGTCCCTTGCCCCTCAGTGTAATTCCAGCCAATGCTTTGCTGAGTGCACAGACAAACAGGAAATATCAGTGCATCTTTCTCATTAGGAAATGAGAAGTGTTGCTTTTAATGAGTGGAAGAAGCATAAAACTGGAAAAGAAAGCAGCACAGAAATTAAAATTACTGGTTTTTAAGTCTGGTTTCCTTTTTGCTGTGGACCAGTCACAGCTGAAATAGCAGAGTGATAATGAAGAGAAAGTTGCTTATACATTTCCTTTTATGTGTATCCTGTGAATAAACAAGCCATTATTATCCTGCACTAATACATTTCAGACTAGAATGCAAGATAAGGACGCTGTGATGTGGGATGTCAGTCTGTGATGGTTCAAAGGATGAGGGGAGTTTTTCACTGCAGTAAAGAATCACATAGGATTCTCTGTATCTTCATTTTCATTGAAAAGATAACATAGAATAAACAGTTTTAAAGTAAGCACAAAGAAATCAATGGCACACACATCTTCTTCTGGAATGTACAATGGATGGCATATTTTAATAGTGGTACTTCAGAAAATGATATAAAAAAAATGCACACAACATCTCTTTGAGCTGCTATCAGTGCTAGTTACAGCCGAAATCACACATCTTAATCCTGCCAGCCTCCTCCCACATCGTCCTGAATTCACAAACCACTTCATGGAGGTGTTCAGCACTTCCATGGAGGCAAAGTCCCAGGTCTGCACAGATGTTCAGGATTCAAGAACTGCAGTGTCTGAGCAGAGCCTGGGACAGTCCCAGGTCTGAGCTGATCCTTCCTTTAGAATCCCAGACTGGTTTGGGTTAAAGGGACCTCAAATCCCATCCCAATCCCACCATGTCCATGCCATGGCAGGGCCAGCTCCCACTGTCCCAATGTCCAGCCCCAATGTCCAGCCTGGCCTTGGGCACTGCCAGGGATCCAGGGGCAGCCACAGCTGCTCTGGCAATTCCAGCCCAGCCAGCAATTCCCAATTCCCAATCTCCCATCCATCCCTGCCCTCTGGCACTGGGAGCCATTCCCTGGCTCCTGGCCCTCCAGGCCCTTGTTCTTCACAGGTAAAAATGCCATGAGCATCCCCCAAAACACTTTCTGGAACTGACTGGAGGAGTGGGAGCATTTAAAGTGTGTCACTCTTGTTCCCCAGGGCAGGGGCCTGAGGGGTGCAGGGGGAATAGGGGGGCAGAGGATCTGGGGGGTGGTGCCTTGGAGCCTCTCCTAGGAGGCTGCAGCAATGTCCAGGTTCCCTTTAGCTTCACATCCCCTACAAATGTGAGCACAGCAATTCTCAGTGAATTCACAGTGAGTATGTGAATAGAGAACATTGATGGTTTCATTTCTGTTAAACTTTTGGGGACAAAAAGAAGGGCCTGACACATCCTGATCCATCCTGTGATAAAATCACACCACAGATCCTTGATACACAACAGTATATATTGATACTTGATACACAATAGGTACTTAGTGATAAAATCACACAATAGATTTTTAGCTTCTTGATTCATTCAGGTGCGCTGAGGATTTGCAGGGAAGATAATGTCCTTTATCTAATCACTCTGGTCAAAAGTACAGTATTTCTGAGGAAAAAAAGAGCTCTTTTAACACATATCAATTTTGTTGGTAAATTTGGCAAACCTGGTTTTAATTTTAGCTAAAATTTAAAACATATAATTTAAAACTAAATAAAAGGAACAATAAAAGTCCCACACACCATGGCTGCTACAGCACTGAAAGATGGCAAAATGCAAAGCTGGGACAAAACCCTTTGGAAACTCTGACATCAGCTTCTTTTCACTTCTTGGCTCTGGCTCCTGAACCTGCTGTTGTTTTAAATTCCCCATGCAGTCAATGCCATCCAGCAATCAATGAAAGCTTGTTCCAGACCAGCCCTGCTTCTCATTCTCACTACAATCTATTGAACCTGTCAGGAAGGCACCAGATGCTGCTGCATTTTTCCCTATATAATATTAGGAAGAGAAAAACATCCAGCACCGGGTGTGTGGGGAGCCTGACTTAAGTGTAATTAAAATTAAAGAACCTCAGTCCCCTGAGAGTGCAAGTATTGACAAATCTTTCACTTTCTCATTTACAACCCCATGTTTGTGTGCTGCCAACTCTTTCAAAAACAAGCATACAAGGGAGAAACAAGAAATGAAAAGATATTAAAATTCAAATAGGACAATACCCTGCAGATTTCATTGTGTCCTTACACTGGCGAAACAGATGCTGGCTGTGATGGGAACTTTGCTGGGGCAGATGTTGAAGCTTTCACAGGTTGCTCTGTTTCTCTCATCATACTTTCCCTTTGCAGACATGTATTAATGGAAGATGGAAAGCATAATATGTAAATGATGGGTTGTTCTGCATCCTCAAGAGAGTAAAGTAATGCAAGATTAGGTAACAAACAAACATTTATGTGGACAAAAATTTGATACACTTTTAAATATATTTCTGTGGCAGGATTATTGCATTGTTCAGTTCTCCTTATGTGTACAGAAGAAGAAAATATACAGATCACAGATCGTGAAATATATGTTTATATGTATTAGCATTTCAGATTTCTGTTCCAGGACTTTATTCCATCACTGGTGCCAGGAAGGCTGGGTGAGGAAGAAGCAGCAGTAAAACCAGGGAGATATGGGTTTCAAAATACATCTACAGGCAGCAAATTTCTCTTTCATGGGAAAGAGAGTGCTCACACCTGAGCTTCTGCTTTACAGAGTCAGCCCTGTCCTGGGAACACGAATAACGTGTACAAAGAGAAAGCACAAACCCCTCATGTGTGATGAACTCACCAGACAAGATCCAGGACAGGATCTGGCCAAAGCTCTGCTCCATGGGAAATCATGGGAATGTCACTTCATAAAAAAGGAGCAACCAACTGGGGGGAAAATCACACTCAAAAAAACACAAAGAGCGAGGTTCCTCAGCTTAGCATTTAGCTAAAACCTTTTTGTTCTGTCTGTGCTGGATGCAAGTTGTGCTAGAGGAGGTTTGTATTGGACAGGGGGAAAAATTTCTTCCCAAAAGGAGCTGTCCAGCCCTGGCACAGCTGCCCAGGGCAGGGGTGGAATGCCCATCCCCAAAGGGATTTAAGGCCATGTGGAGGCACCTGGGGACAGGAGGCAGTGGTGGCCTTGACAGGGCTGGGGAATGTTGGACTGAATGGTCTTCCAGGGCTTTTCCAAAATAAATGACTCTGTGATTCTGTTTCAGCATCCTGCTGAGCCCCTCCTACTCAGGACATCCAGGAACAGCTCAGAGTTCTGCAGCAACCACTGAGCCACTACGGCAAACACAGAGCTCAGTGGATGGCCTGTTATTCCCATTTTATGTACTGCTGGCTTCTGATGAATTGAGATAAATAAATGATGTTGCACACCCACACCTGATGAGCTGTAATTCAGCTGAAAATCTGCGTTTCCACAAGAGGTGCTAAAGGAAAGGAGCAGCAGCAGGTGAACATTGCAGCCCTGTTGACTTTTCCATTTTTCAAATCAGGACATGGGGTTTGGAATTAGAAAGGAAGATGAGTAATGGTGAGCTAGAGGTGTGAATCTGATAAATTCTCTCTTCGTGGTGATACCCATCACCTCAGGGAAGGTAGGAGGCTGACATAAATGACAGTTTACAAATTTTCACGGCAGCAGCATCCCCTTTCTGCGATACACATGATGGATAAATATTTCCTGGTGGTCTAGAGGCTGACCTGAGGGCACATGTGGCTTGCAAACCACTTCTGCTGGCCTGATCTTTGTCTCCTGCAGGCAGCGAGGGATGGCTGGCTGGAGATGAGCCTCCCTCACGGGGAGAGGCCGTGCCACGAGCTGCATCCTGATCAGGCTGAGCCCTGCAGGAGCCCAGAGCCACCCCCCAAACCAGGGCAAGCTCTCCCAGCCAGCACTGGTGCCCAGTGAGCAGGCAAACAGCCCTGGCCCCAGAGGTGCCAAACCTGCCAGGCAGGTGCTGTCACCCTGCCAACGTCACCCGCAGGAGCCACTTGGCTCCAGGCTGTGGTTTGCATGCCGTGAGAAAGGAGCACTGCTCACTCTGGCTGGGCTCATACCCACGGGCTCTGAGTGAGATCCCCAGACCTCCTGTGGAAATCCATGAGAGAGCTTCCTCAGCCTCTGCCACGGGTACCTGCTCAGATACAGCTTGGACAGGCTGCCTGGGCCAAGGCAGGGTGGACAGACCATCCCGGAGGTCCCTTCCCTCCTTGGATTCCATGATTCTATGGAGAGATTCTGTGGCTACCTAGCTGGCCCTTGGCCTAGTGTCAGCTGTAAAATCAGCCAAATAAATCCACAATACAATTAAAGGATGTTGCTAGTGGGGAAAAATGAGATTCAGCCCAAGAATGGTGATTCTGTGGCTGCCCACAGGGAACACCCAGCACCCCGCAGGGGCACCCATCCCCACAGGAGGCACACCCAGGGAGGAGCAGCCAGGGACAGGTGCAGGTGGTGCCACATCACTCCCTCCTGTGCTGGACCTGCAGCTCTCCAGGCTCCCTCCTTTACAGAAAGGCTGTAAGGCTGTAATGAGGCTGCCTCTCATTAAAGCTGCAGCCTTTTGCAGAAGGATTGTCTGTATTCCCATCACTACTCCATGCAGGGATTATCCTGTATTTTCCTTTCCTCCAAAGGGCTGAAAATTCCTTGGGGGCAAAAGCATCACTGACCCCTGGGGTGGAAGCAGAGTGGGCTTTGGTACAGTGAGAAGTGTTAGAAATCTTGACAGAATGTTCCCAAATCCATCAGGATCTTTAGTGGTCACTTTAATTTTATGTCCAAATGTATTTCTATTTTAAACAGTGAATAACTTAACATATGTAAATCTATTTTTTAAATATTCAGGCCTAGCCATGCAGAGAGGCCCAGACAGGCCTGAGACACATCCCACATCCCTGAGGTGTCTGTGGTGTGCTCAGCAGCAAGTACACAGAGCAAAGAGGGCAACCTGTTTATTTAAACCTACCATGGATTCTTCTCTTTGATAGTCAGAGTTTAATAAAGACTCAGAAGATCACCCAAAGAGGAGACAAGTGCTGCAGGAAATGGGCCTTGTAGGGCTCTGCTCTCCACACCAAGAGGACACAGTGCTGGTTTTGTCCATCACTTCAGGGGACAAGGTCTCCCACTCCCTGCCGGCTGCAGGGTAACAAAGAGAACAAGGAAATCACATCTGGCCTGCTCTATATTCCAGACATAACCTGGAGCTGCTGAGAGCAGAGGAGAAAGGGAAAAGGTGTAAAAGCACAGGAGCAGAGCTGGAGCAATGTCCCAGCGCCCCTCCTCTGCTCAGCACAGTCACACTGAGCACGAAGGTGCTCTCCAGAGCCTAAGGCACTTCCTGCTTTGCAGAAAAGGAGAAGAAATATTTCCTGCTCACTTGCTAACTCAACACAAGCTAATCTGGAGGCAGAAGTCCCCCACCCTCCCCTGTCCCCAGGGTACCTGCCCAAGGTGCAGCTGCCGCAGCCCAGGGCAGGAGCGCAGGGAATGGGGGCCCTGGGTCAGAGGGGTTTGATCACTGACACCCAGATCCAGCCCCAGGAGGAGAGCTCACCTCTCCCGTGCCCACAGCCACCTCCTAACCAGCCACTCATCATTAACCCCTTGTCCTGCTGGTAACTGCAGACTCAGGTCAGCAGCTCCTGCCTTTGGAAATGGCCTTCCCGGTGATCTGGGCTGTTCTTTATCAGGTTCCTCTCTGCAGAGCAGGATTCCCCCGCAGCTGCAATGCAGCAGTGCCCGTGAGCGATGGGGCTCGGCCCCTCCGGAGGGGCTGCAGCCGAGGGAAGGAAATGGCATTGATTTTCCTGCTGCAGCAGATCCTCCCCGTGTCCAACAGCCCAGCACTCGGGGAGAAAAGGCTCAGAAAGAGCCGGCAGCTGGGTGTGTCTGTGCCGGGCTGTGTGTGGGGCCCAGCCCAGCTCTGCTCACTGCCTGCGGGCCTGGGGAGCCCAGGCCCGGTTCAGTCAGTCCCTGTGGCCCTGGGGAGCCCAGCCCAGCTCTGGTCAGTCCCTGTGGCCCTGGGGACAACAGCCCAGCTCTGGTCAGTCCCTGTGGCCCTGGGGACAACAGCCCAGCTCTGGTCAGTCCCTGTGGCCCTGGGGACAACAGCCCAGCCCCGGTTCAGTCAGTCCCTGTGGCCCTGGAGAGCACAGCCCAGCTCTGGTCAGTCCCTGTGGCCCTGGGGAGCCCAGCACAGCCCAGCTCTGGTCAGTCCCTGTGGCCCTGGGGAGCCCAGCCCCGGTTCAGTCAGTCCCTGTGGCCCTGGGGAGCCCAGCCCAGCTCTGGTCAGTCCCTGTGGGCCTGGGGAGCCCAGGCCCGGTTCAGTCAGTCCCTGTGGCCCTGGGGAGCACAGCCCAGGCCCGGTTCAGTCAGTCCCTGTGGCCCTGGGGAGCCCAGCCCAGGGCTCCAGTTCATGGCTGTGCTCGCCCAGCCCAGGGCTCCGGTTCATGGCTGTGCTCCCCCCGCTGCTGCCAGCGAGCCCCAGAGCTGAGGCAGGGAGGGACAGGTGGTGTCCCCAGAGCCGAGTCCCCTCACGGGCTGCCCATGGCTCTGTCCCTCTGCACCCCTGGGGACCCCGGCCCATGAGCCAGCTCTGGGGCTGGGGTGTGCCAGGGGAGCGTCCCACAGCCCGCAGCTGCTGTGCCTCCTCCTGGGCCCCCCAACAGCCCCCCACACCCGGGCTCTGTCCTGGGGACATCGGTGCTGCCATCAATCCAAATCGGGTTTTACTCAGCCCCGGATCAAACACAGCCAGCAGCAGAGTTTACCAAAGGAAAAGGGTCACCCGAGACCCCTGTCCCTATTGAGGCAATAACCACCAGCTCTCCAGCTGCCATTTAACTCCTGTCACTTGGATTTTGTTCAATTCCCGCAAAAACCATTACTGGAATAACAAAAGCATTTGCTAAGCAGAGCTCAACATTTATTATTTTTTTTTGGACAAAAGCTCAGCAACAAAACCGGTGAAGAAATTGCTTTTGTGATTTCCCTGAAGATCCATCATTCTCCCTTTTATCAAAGCCCAGTTTTGCTGTCCCACGTGCTTGGTGGGCGCTGGATGTGGATCCAGGGGGCTCGTCCAGCATTCCTCAGATCCGGGCACAACTCTGCCCCGGCTCCTCCAGCTCCCCCAGCCCGAGCAGCCTGGCCTCCCAATAAAGCTCCTGCTCCAAGAACATCTTCTTATTAATTTTCCAGGTTTATGGAGTCAGCTGTCACATAGCAGCAGTTCCTCGTCTCTGAAGGAACACGGCATGCATGCGAAATGATTGCAAGAATACGTACCCCCAGGACATATTATTTTCTTAACTAAAATTCAAGTGCATACTTATTACCCAAATCTTTGTCTCAGAAACAGCTTTGCCTTCACATGATGGAATTACAAACCACCAGACAGTTTTTAGGACTTGTATGCAAAACTGCTTTTTAGCATGGCTTTTGTAGTTGTCTTATTTATCTAATCTCCATGAGTCATAATTACTTTAGGATCATTTTCTTCTTTCTACATTTCATCTCACTAAAACAAATTAAAAAATCAAAAAGCAATGGAAAAAACGAAAGCAAGCTCCTGCTCCAGCCCAGAGTTGATGCAGTGCTGCACATAATTCGGATTTGTTGCACCATTTCTAACAGGAGCAGACACCCACAGTACCTACGGAAGGAATCCCCAGGCAAAAGACTCAGGCACAGCATCTCCCTCGGAAAGGAGCAAAATGGAACAAAAACAAAAGGAGCAAGAGGAGGTGGAGTCGCCATCCCTGAAAGGATTTGAGAGCCAGCTGGATGTGGCACGTGGGGACAGTGGCCTTGGTGACAGTGGTGGCCTTGGCAGGGCTGGGGGAATGGTTGGACTCGGTGGCCTCAGAGGGCTTTTCCCACCCAAACAATTCTGTGGTTCTGTTCCACGAGTTGATTCCCAGTGTTCACCTGGGTGTTCCACAGCAGAGCCAGCCTCTGTCTGGCAGTGCCAGGACCATTTGCACTGACTTTTACAGGTACCAGCTGTGCCTGTGCCCTTCTGGCTGAGGACAGAGCACAGGGGACAGGGTAAGGCAGCCCTGGCTCATTTCCATCTGCAAACTGCAGACCGTGCAGCACATCTTCCAGCCCGAGAGATGTGAGTAAACCAAGGACAAAGTGTTGCGTGGTGACAGTCAGGAATCAGCTCGGGTAGGACTAGGAATGTTTAATCTATGAGAAATTCATATTACAAAAGCATAGAAATCTGAGATTTAAACAGTTTTCACCTCTGGAGAAATATTTCCTTTCCCTTACTGTCACTTCAGCAGCAAAACACTGAACTTTGTACTGCTCTGATTGGCCAGAACACCTAAAAAAATATATTTACAGTGATCTTGCAAAGTGTTCCATCAAGATGGGAGACAGATAGCTCAGCCATAAATTTCTGTGAGGAAATGCTACTGGAACTTGGTATCTTCTACATCTGCCCATCAGTTTGCTTTTGCAGCCTGACCTGGGACAGGGATGATAAAGTGCAGCTGAGATGCTGCTGTGCCAAAGCCCATCTTGTGTATTGCAGTCACAGCAGAGCAGCTGTGACATCCTCACCGATGGCTGCAGTGGCCACACAGGACACACAGGACAAGTGACCTGTTCCATCGGGGGGCCACAGCACAGGACATGAGCCCCAGCCCAGAGGCTCAAAACTGAAATGTCCATCAGGCTGAAAAGTGGACAAAAGAAAAAGGAGAAGTGGACCTGAAGAGTACAGGTGCAGCTAAAGCAGCTGGGAAGGGGAAGGGAATTTCTGTGGAGTCTGGGGCCAAGGATCACCAAGCAGCTACTCTCACTAAGCTGCTTCCTTTCTTTATTGAAAGCCTTCAGACTTTAGACTTTCTGAGTGAAGAGGAATCAATAAGGAGAAAATTTGGGTGAAAAAGCAAAACAAGTGTATTTTCAGTACAGAGAAATAGAGGAGTGGCCATGTGGAGAAAAGAGCAGGCCTGAAGACAGCAGACTTGTTCCTACTTCTGCATCACAGCACAAGGAATATGATCCTTATCAGATGAATCCACTCATTTTTAATAAGCAGTCTGATGTAGTTGAACTCCAGGTTCAGGTTAGATGTCCCCTCAGTCCTCCAGTATCAGCTGGCTCCCAGAGCAGCTCACTGAGTGCTCAGTGACGCCGTGGGGCTGCAGGGAGGCTGCTCCAGGAGCACAGCTGGAACATCCCATGGGATCTGAGACCTGGCACAGCCAGAGCTGCCCCTGCCTGAAAGGACCGGTCCCCTCCTAACCCTAACCCTAACCCTAACCCTCCTGCCCCCCTCCCCAGAGCTCTCCCCACCCCTGGGCTGGACAAGGCCAAGCCAGCTCAGCTCCCCTGGGACACAGAGGAAGGCAGAGGTGGGAGCACCCAGCCCTGGGGTTTGGGGGCTGTGGCTCCAGCTGGGCAGGTGGTGGCACAGGGGACACCAGAGCCCTCTGTGAGACAAATCCAACATCACCACGTGGCAGAATCTGCTTGGGGGCTGTGTGAGCACAGGTGATGCTGCAAGGCCCTTGCCCTGCCTCGACAGGTCTCTAAACCATTTCCTGACGGTGTCACCACCTGTGCCACCTCCCCAGGAGTGCCTGGAGCATCACCCTGGAGCAGCACATCACTGGGACCTCTGAGGACTGAAACAAACACTGCTGACCCAACAAGCAAGGACGAGGCAAGGATTAGTTCCACATCACAATGACACTTATCCACCCCTGGAAAATTACTGATAATTCATATTGATTCTGTGGCCTGGGTGCAGTGAGTCGAAACATCAAATCCAGAGATCCTCTGAGCTGAAATTACAAACACAGCTGAGCTCAGGCTGAGCTGAGCAGGGGATGGAACTTGGTCCATTCCTGTTGTGTTGCACCAGCCCCACAAGGTTTGCATTATCTTTGTCTTTGAAATTCAGTATTTCCTCAATGTCCTCTCTGCCAGAGCTGTTTCAGGTAAGCCTTCCTGACCCTGGAACAGGGGATGAGTCTCTCACACCATCCACGATGGCAGCGTGTGTCTAGCAGGGAATGCCTGACCCCAAACTCTGTAGTGAACACAGATGGGATGTTCATGGTATTTGGGGCTTTTGAAGATTTTACACCAACACTCTGAGAAGAAGCTGTGAGAAGCTGTGAATGCTGTGCAGCAGCTGCAGTGCTGAGGGCACAGAGGGCAGTGCTCAGCATGTCCTGGCCCTCCCTGCCACAGGGAGAGCGGGATCTGGGCTGGGGGACACGAGGAAGTTCTGCTTAACCACTGGGTTCTGCAGGGGAGAGGAGAAGAATGTAAAACAGGAGAGCTGAAGGCAGGGAGGAACAGGAGGGGAAGGGGCAGGATGGGCCATCAGCCCCCTGAGCAGCCCCCACGGTGTTCCCAGGCTGTTCCCTGCTAAAAGCAGGGAGGAACAGGAGGGGAAGGGGCAGGATGAGCCATCAGCCCCCTGAGCAGCCCCCACAGTGTCCCCAGGGCTGTGTGTGGAGTGTCCCAAGCAGCCAGCTCCAGGGTGAAGCCGCTGCCTCAGCCAGACTCCACCTTCTCCTCGGTGTCCTTGCATCCCCCTGAAGGCTGGTCATGGCTGAGGATGGGCCTGAAGCAGGACATGGGTGTGTGATCCTGGGGCAATCCCAGCGCTGCAGGATGAATCCAGCCCCAAAGCAGGGTGTGAGTGGTGTCAGACACTGAAGATCCACACTGGGGCTGCCCTGCATGGAGCTCCAAAACCCACAGGAGCTGCTTTGCTGACAGCTTGCTGCTCTCCTGCTTCCCTTCAGGCCCTTTCCCTTTGCAGAAACACCTTCAGCCCCAAAATCACCAGATGGGAGTGGGGGTGGATTGTGCAGGGCCCTGGGAATGTGCTGGGGAGCCCCAAGGAGCCCGTGACCCACTCCCTGCCCAGGGTGGGCTCTGGGCCTGCCGGGGCAGGGCTGCACCAGCCCACACCCAGGAACCCTGCTGGAGTGCACATCATTCAAATTCTGGGGACTCAATGCCCTCCAAAGGACATTTTCCCACTGAAAAATGTGGTCACCTCTGGGACTGGAGTCCTGTTAAAGCCTGATCTCTACACAATGTACACGTGTCTGTGATTTATCTACACAGCCTGAGTTCTCGAGGCTACAGTTTTTAATCAGAGCTATTTGCATTACATAACGTCTTTTATTTCAGCCTGCATTTTGGTTTAATTAGTTCTTTGTTAAATACATCAATGGCGATTCTACCCTGCCAAGCAATTCCAGATTAATTGCATTTGTTAAATCTTCTTCTTTTTCTTGTTTCTCGTTTTCCCTGTGTTCCAAGGAGGCAGCACATTTGGAAATTAATGGTATTTTCAAATCATTACATTGTACAAACTCATGGGCATATTTCAAATAATAACCCTGAATATTCCCAGCTCTGTGTGTTCCTCCCCAGCCTGGGAGGATGGAAGTCTGGCTGTGCTTTACTCTGCCTGTAGCTGATGGGTGATCTTATTCCTACTGTGACCCTGGAGACAACTCTCCAGGAAAAGGACAGCAGCCCAGGGCACATCTTCCCCTCCCCAAGTTTCACCGTGTTTCTCAACCTGGCAGGAAGGAATTTAACATCCATTGTGAGATAAACACACACACAGACCCACCAGCGAGGGTCAGTGCACATGGGCTCTTCCCACATACAGGGAGGAGATTCCTGAGCCTTGGGGATGCTCTCACCCACCAGGAAAAGCAGAGCAGCACTGAAATGACTGCATTTCAGTTTCCAGAAATTAAAGAGAAAAAAATACTAGAAGAAAATAAAAAAATAACCCGAAGATAATACAGACTATAATTAATGGTTGAGACAATTTAGTGATAGGGTATTTTAGACATGGAGTGACAAGACAAGGAAAAATGTCTTCCCAGTGGCAGAGGGCAGGGCTGGATGGCAGATTGGGCAGGAATTGTTCCCTGGCAGGGTGGGCAGGCCCAGAGGTGCCCAGAGCAGAACCCCTGGATCCCTGGCAGTGCCCAAGGCCAGGCTGGACATTGGGAGCACCTGGGACAGTGGGAGCTGTCCCTGCCATGGCAGGGTGGGATGGGTGGGATTTAACTCCCTCCAAGCCACACCACTCTGGGATTCTGTGTCCCCCTGAGGGTGACATGTCACCAGTGAAGACACCAGAGGATGCTCTCTGGCTCCCACACAGTAACAGGAGTTACTGGGATGGGTTTGCTGGGGCAGCCAGTGCCCAGGAACACACAAGATGTTCATAAAGACCATTTTGGCTTTGGTAAAGTAGTTTCCAGACAGTGACAGAGTGCAGAGGTGATCAGGGCACAGGTGATCCAGAAACACAATTCCTGTCCCTGGCTGGCCACTGGCCACCTTTCCTAAGGAAAAAAGATTTCTTTTCTTCTTCCCCTTCCCATGCCTGGCTGCCCAGCTGTGCTCCAGCATCCCTGGGAATCGCTGGCTGGGCAGGGAGCCCCAGAGAGCAGCCCAGGAGAGGGGACCCCTGGCTGGGGAGTGGAGGGTCTGGAAGCTTCCAGCTCCCAGGGCTGAGGGAGCAGCAGTGAGAAATCTGCAGCAAAGAAATACACTGACTTCAAAAGAGCAGTGCAGGACACATGAGAGTGGAAATGTGCATCCAGGCGAGGGATTTCAGGGAAGGGTTACATTCCAGGGCATGGTGCAGGAAAACCCTGTTCCCCTGTACAAGAGCTGAACACAAGCATGGAATTCATCAGAGTCCCACTGACAGATCCTTAATGAGATTTCAGATAATGATCCAGGTTTTGTCGTTCATTATTAAAAAAGGCTTCCCACAGTGTCAGGCAGCTGCAGTGCCTGGGAATAGGCAAACTGGACAGGTGCTTTCCTGATGGGAGAATGGAGTCTGCTCATCTGGGAGCAGGTATTTCCATTTCTTCCACTGCTGGCCTGTGTATTTTAAGGATTCACATGTGTCTTGTGCTGACTAACTCAGTAACAGCTCCTGGGAAATGTTTCTTTTCTTCTCCCCATAACAGAGAGCAAATTCCACTTGCTGTTTTTCCCAGGGCAGCTCTTCTCACGCTGTGGCTTTGCTCCCTGCCCTGGGTAGCCAGACTCCTGGCCCAGCCTGGGCACATTCTGTGCTCCTCAGGGCCAGGTTTAATTGGATAAACCCTGTGGTTATTCACAGCTCAGTCCTGCCTGGTGCTTCCAGAGACTTGGGTTGAACTACTTGTGACTGGGAACATTCAAACGCCAGAAGAGATTTTGAGACCAAAAAAGGCACATAAACAGACAAATCCCAGCAGTAGCCAAAGGATCCAGACATCCAGCTGTTCTTCAGAGGGGGAGATCTCAGCACGGCTCCCCAGGCACTGGGATGAGGGGGCTCAGGAGGAGCTGCCCCTTCCTGCCTGGCCCCCAGGCTGTGCCCGGGCACAGGGCAGTTGTGGCCTGGGCTGACCTGCCCTGCTGAGCAGGGGGATTTGATCCCAGGGGACACCTCCGTGCAGACTGGCTTTCCCAAAGCTCCAGGTCTCACACAGCACCCGTGGATGTAGGACACAGAACCACAGGATGGAACCTTGCTGGGACATCCATTGGGCCTGACAGTTGATGAGCATGAACTCAACACGACACAAACCCAGTCTGTGACCGCACCTGAGGACAGGCTTTGCTGGTTTGCACACTCCCAGCCTTTCCCATTTTGTTGCTTTGTTCCTGCAGGGTGCCATTCCCTGGGCCCACAGCCCTGCAGAGCTGCCCAGGCACACAGCCCTGCCTGTCCCTGGCACACAGGGAGGAGCAGGGATCCCACACCAGCACGGTCCAGCAGCAGCGGCGCTGGGCTCCCAGCTTCCCTCCACACCCAGCACCCTCGGGGTGATCATCTGTGAGTGCCCTTCTTCCCCAGCCCCCACAGCAGCCCTCACTTGGGCTCTAGCCCAGACAACACTGGTGCTGGGTTCCAGGGAAACACCTCTTCAGGGAATTAGCATCACTCTGCCTTTCCCGATTTTGGCCACACGCTCAGCCAGGCTGGTTTGTGATCATGGGTAATACACTTTGGTACATGAAATTATCAAGGAGGGGATAAATGGGAAATCATAGGGTTTTTCTTTTCAAGACATATTACTGTCAGCAGCAGCCCTATTCCATTTTCACATCAGGAGCAGGGAATTCATTATTAATCTTGCTGCTGGAATGATCCACATTTCTATCCCTGTCTCTGTGTTCCTTATCTCATTTTTCTCAGCTTCTCCTTCTCTCTTTTTTGTGCCCATCCCAAATGATCTCACATCCAGGCAGCACTCCATGTTCAGTCACACAAAGGGAAATGCTAAACACCTTCTTTTATTTATGCTCATCTCCCCTTTCACACATGTAGCAATTTCACACTCGGGGTGCTCACACTGCTCTTTGCCTGGTTATTTCATGTGGGCACAGGTGTGGTGGCTGCCCCATCCCTGGAAGTATCCAAGGCCAGCCTGGACTGGGCTTGGAGCACCCTGGGATGTCCCTGCCCATGGCAGGGTGGACTGAAGTGAGCTTTAAGGTGGGTCCCACCCCAAGCCGTGGTGGCTGGGAGAGACCTGGCCCAGCCAGCTGGGACCTGAAGGACAGGGGGGCAACACCAAAACCCACCACACCTTCCAAACTGGGGCTCTTGGTTTGTAACCACCAATTCTGCCTGAAAAGCCAGGAGCTTTAGCAGACCTGCAACAAGGGAAGCACCCAAATGCTCCTCTGGAGCTGCACTTCTCCTCCAGAACCCCACGCAGGCCGGGAATCTCTCGGGGCTGGTGGGCTGATTGCACTGAAGCACCCCAGAAACATTTCCCATGAACAGGAGAGTTTCAGTCTAAGGTAGCCATGCCCTCGGGGCTTCTGTGAGAGCCCTGCAAGAAGGGAAGAGTTTTCTTCAACCTAAGAGCAAAATTAGAAGTTGTAACATTAAAAAAAAGGATCAGAAGATGAAATGCGACACTGCTGTACTACGAGGTGTTGTCAGTGATTCCCAGAGGTTACACATTAGCACATTATTTCTTTAAAGAAGCAGCCACTGTGACAAACTCACTTGCAGGTTCTGGAGCAAGAAGGCAGAATTGTGCATCTCCATTATACTCACATTATGTAAATGTGTGAGGATAAAGGGCAGGGATTGTAAAACTGAGCAGATATATGGGAATGCCGACCTTTGCTGTGCTGCTGCCTTGTGCAGGAATGTTACAGAGCCAGGCAAAGAGCAGAACAGCAGCTGAGTTACACAGAAATGAAATGCAAGAGCTGCCCTGCCAGGCTGCAGGATCTCTCCCCCATCCATCTTCCCGGTTAATGATTCATAAGAGACCCATGAAGGTCAAGGACTCTCTCAAGTGTCTCCTCTCTGCTGGAATCCCAAAGGAAGCAGAAGGAAGGGTAATTTGGATGGTTACATTCGTGGAGGGATAACCTGCTCTGTTTGGAATCTAGTGTGGAGGGATCTGCAGATGTGTCTGGGACAAGAAAACTCCCTGTCCAGCTCAGAGCTGGTGAGGACACCCCTACACAGAGATCTGCTCAGTGCAAGGCTGAGCCCCAGCACGGGACAGAGGCTGGATGTGGGGAGTGGGATGGAGGATGGAGCTCCCTGCAGGCTGCTGCTCATGGATCTGCTGCTCACAGACCTGCTGCTCACAGACCTGCTGCTCACAGACCTGCTGCTCACAGACCTGCTGCTCACAGACCTGCTCTGTGTTCCCACAGGATGGGAGTTCTGGAGGGATGGGGGCTCCCTGCAGGCTGCTGCTCACAGACCTGCCCTGTGTTCCCACAGGATGGGAGTTCTGGGTGTCCTGGACCCTCCATTGCCAGGGAGAGTGACATGTCAGGAGAGTGCAGGGAATGTTTCTTTGCCACAGCCCCCAGAGTGAGAGCAGGGAGAATGCCAGGGAAATCCCATGAGTGTGGCTCCCTGCTGACAGAGGATTCTGCCTGGACACAATCCTGTGTGGTGTGCTCTGGAGTGACCCTGCTCGAGCAGAGGGGTTGGGCCAGCTGAGCCCCTGTGGTCCCTTCCCAGCTGGCCCATCCTGTGGTTTGGTGGTCCTGCAGGGCTGAGCCTCTGTGGTCCCTTCCCAGCTGGCCCATCCTGTGGTTTGGTGGTCCTGCAGGGCTGAGCTTCTGTGGTCCCTTCCCAGCTGGCCCATCCTGTGGTTTGGTGGTCCTGCAGGGCTGGCAGAGCTGTTGCAGGGTCACAGGAGTGCAGAGCAGCTCTGTCTCCCCTGGGAAATGGGGAGGGACACAGGCACAGCCTGTCTGACCCCTGGTGAGGGCACAGACAGAACCCCCTGCCCACGACAACCCCGAGCCCCCTTTGCTGGGAGCCACCTCTGCCCTCCTCCCCACAGGTGTGAAAATAAAGGCTGATTCTCAGAGTGAGGCTGGAAGAGCACAAGTGATGCCTCCTGAGAAGATCTGAGCAAAACGAGCGCGCTGAGGAGTTTGAGGTGCTGTAATTGCTGTGGTTTAAGGCTCTAGACACAGATAATGCTACACCAAGGTCAAGTATTTTGGATTACCACTTCTGCAGCTCCCAGCTCATACAATCTTCCAGCTAGGTGAAACTTGGACTGACTTTATTGCAGCAATTGTTGCCAAGTAAATCCTGTTTCCTGATTTCCTAGGTGGGAAGAAATAGAAAGAATTGGAAATCATTGCCAAGTAATCTTTTGCCTATGTGGTGATTTTCTCCCCCTCCAGAGTCTGAAACTGGCTGTGGAAGAGATCTGGAATCTTTAAGGCCTCACTTGTGGGGCTGGCCTTTGTTTACATGGTACTGAATAGGATAATTCCTGGGGGTCCTGACAAAACAGGGACTGCAGGAACAAAGCAGGATTCTTTTTACACATCAGGTGAGAGGACAGGAAGGCACAATTACATTAATTACATTTAATAGCACAAATGGCCCAGAACTTGACCAGAAAATGATTGCAGCTGACACTTCCAGAACCTGCTTCAGCATTTTGTTCTCTACCTTCCCAAAAAGATGAATGATGGCAAGGGTTTTAGTAGCCTGGGAAAACAAAGTAAATAACAAACTCATAAAAAGCCAGTATAGGGTAGCAATTAACTGAAGCAGAAATGAGGATTTACAGAAATGAGGAATTTAGGCCCCAGCCTAACAATGATCACAGCCTCAACTAATGACCCAAGGGCTGGAGAACCTTTCAGATATTGGGAGGACAAAAGTGAACACAATATGATGCAAATACCTCATCATGGAAGAAGAGATGAGGCCTCTGAGCCCATCTGTGAGAGGCTGTGATGCTCCATGCAGACCTGGACAGGCTGGGCAGGGAGAACTTCAGAATTCTTCTGAACCAAACTTTGGTAAATCCTTGAGGCTATCAGGGATGCTGACTTGGTACCCAAATGGCTCCTTACTTCTTTCTTTCCTGATAAGTGCACTAGGGGAATTAAATCATTTACTGTTTTGTAATCTTCAACAGTAATTGTGACCTGACCAGCTGAATGTCACTGCCAAACATATCATCAATACAGGTTCATCTAGGGTTTCCATCCCAGAAAATCACTGCAGTCAGGCATTGCCCTTCCCCTCCCTGTGTGACAGCTGCTCTGGGTACAATTCCTTCTCCCCAGAGATCCCTGCAGGATCCCTGCTCTGCTGCTCTGGGTACAATTCCTCCTCCCCAGAGATCCCTGCAGGATCCCTGCAGGATCCCTGCTCTGCTGCTCTGGGTACAATTCCTCCTCCCCAGAGATCCCTGCAGGATCCCTGCTGAACTCTGCTGCTCTGGGAGAAGTGCTGAGGACACAGAACACGGCTGATTTATTTGGAAGTCCTTGGTAACTGTGACATGTAGGCACAAGAGTCCATTAAACACACAGAATAACCTTAAATGGTGTGTTTGCATAGGGAGGATATAAAAAAGAAGGAAAACAATGAAAAGACATTTGCTGAACACAGACCTCTGCCACTTATTTCACATCTGTTCAACCAACCTCGTCCCATTAGGAACGATTAATGGAGGGGACATAGAAAATAAAATGGCCATAATAAACAGACCCTGCTAATAATTATCACTTAGTTCTGTGTTCTAGTGAATTAACAGCATGGCACAATGATGAGTATTAACTCTCAGTCTCAGGTGTGGGTGCTGAGCAGGGGCTTCACAGCCCCCTGCCCACTGACACAGCATCTGATGCAGCAGCTGACTGCGTACACGAGTCAAGGACAGGGCACTCTCTAGGAAATAAGCAGATTTACCACCTCATAAAGCAGTATTTCTATTTTTTCTAATCATTCCTTTAGCAAGAGAGTTCACAGAAGGGCAGAAACTCTTCCTTGTAAGCACAGAGAGAGGGGGTCATTCCCAAAATCTGCAGTGGGCTTCCCAGGTGGCTGGGAGGAATAAAGTGATTCCTGAAAGAAGTCAATATATAATTCAAAAAATAACAAAAGCAGTAGAGAAGACAGAAATCTCAGCCATGAGCTCTGGTAACACACCCAGTATTAAAATCTCTATGTCTGTCCCTTGTTTTTCCCGTTTGCCAGTGACAACACCACCATCCACCTTCAGTAGGTGGTGGCATCCAGGTTCCTAAATACAAGGTGCATTCTTATCTGGATGAGGTTTGTGGATAAATTCTTTTCTTTAGTGAGGCTTTAAATATGATCTTCCACATCATCCTTGAGGTCCCACTGGAGATTGGCCCTGGAAGGGTGGGTAACAGGCAGAGGAAAGGCTGTGTGGGGAACGGGACCCCAGGGTTCCAGCTCAGAGCAGGGCTGGTTAGAAGTGATGCTGACAAGGGTCAGTGAGAGGGTGGGGGGACCTTTAACCTCCCCCTGAAACCCTGGACAAGGGGACAGGATGAACAGCTGAGAGATGGCAGCGAGACAATGGCAGAGAAAACCAGACTTCACACTGCTTGTACATACAAAACCAAAGTGCACTTGGGCACACAGACAGGCACTGACCTGAGGCCATGGAAAACAGCACCCAGAGAGATGTACACACTTGGAAATGAGTAAATCTTGTTTGCACAAGGGATAAATCATGTTTCCAGTGTGCAGTATGTTTCCAACAGCCAGTCCACAGGGACCTGCCCAGCCCCTGGAGCTGGAACTCCCAGTGGTGAGCAGAGCCAGGGTTTCCAGCTGTGTTTGACCCCTGGCCTGGCAGCAGAGTGTCAGGGTGGCACCTCTGCTCCATCTCTCACCACCTGACTCCTAAATGCACATTTCCATGTTCCCAACCGGGAACTGCATTGGCAAAGATCTGCCCTGAGCCGAAGGGTTGAGAGGGAAAGCTGAGGAAGCTGCTCCTGTTTGCTACTGCAGAGTCCCCAGCATGGTCAGGGCTGCTGAGGAGAGCCCGGGATGGCACGGGGAGCCTGGGGACAGCCAGGGACAAGGGAATGGTCACACTGCAACTCTGCAGGCTCCTGTGCCAGGGGGTGAGCACAGCCCTCACCTTTGTGTACCACACCTGACTCCTCCTGCCATCCCATCCCATCCCTGCACTCACCTTTGTGTACCACACCTGACTCCTCCTGCCATCCCATCCC
>NC_031774.1:61284945-61288182 GCF_001522545.3 Parus major | reverse complement strand
TATCAGGGAGAATCTCTTCCTGGCAGGAGTTGTCTAGTCCTGGCATACGCTGCCAGGTGGAATTGAAACAACGCATGGATGTGACATTTGAGGCCATGGGTTAGTGTGAACATGGTGGTGGGTGATGATTTGACTTGCTGATCTTTTCCAGCATAAATGTTTCCATGATTCTGTGGTTCTGTATCTTCTGCATTAATAGCTCTGCAGTCAATATTTGGGTGCAAAAAGCCTCCATGCCTGCTGGATGGATGGATGGCAGCTGGCTGTAAGTAGGATTAAAAAACTCCTTCATTCTGTGAGAGCCAGAGAAACTGAGCACAGAGACATATCTGCAGTAGCTTTGCATAAAAATAACATTGTTTTCCTTGGAACATTTATAGCAGAAAGCTGGAGCTGACGCTGGAGCATCTCTTCATCCAAACTTGTTAGAGAGGCTTAAATTTGCATTTTGGATTGTAAAAACATGTTGAAAAGCAAGAAAAATACTAAATAAATTGATTTTAGGTAGCTTTTACCTGGATATAAAACAAAGATCAAAGAGGGCCTGTATTTCAGTTACTGTGATTTGCCTTTTATTTTCCAAGGAAAAATTTTTCACTTTAAAGAAACAGGAAAAAACTAATAATAAAAATAAAATATATAGTAATATATAAAAAATATAATAAAATAAATAAAAATTAAAAAAGACAATAGGAACCAACCTCAAAGTAGCATCTGGGCTACTTTGGAAGCACTCCTTCCCCACACAAACCCATCCTGAAGACCAGGAGGGGTGGCCCAGCCCTGCCTTAGAAGAGTCCCCTTGCTGCTGTGTTTCCCATTTTCCTCCTTTCCTTCCACATTTCGTCCCTTCCAGAGGGCAGGAAGAAATTAAAAGGCCTCTTTAAACCTTCCCAGTACCTTCAGCCTTATTTCTTTCCCAATTCTCATGCAATAGCTTGGCTTTCCACTCCCAATAGTACTGTGTGAGAACCTCAGGCTATCTGTAAAGGAAATGACAATGGCTTTAGTGAATCTCTGGTCAAAACCAGCCCAAAAGTGTCCAAACAGGATCTTGGGTGAGATGGATGCCTCTCTGGTGAGAGACACTTTGCACAGGGTCCGATGCAAGCTTTTCTCTGCTTTCCTTTGAATGTTTCCCAGGGAGATGCTACAACTGTCACCTCACACTGAACCCAAGGAGGGAAACTTCAGTGCTGAGAAATAAACACAACAGTTAAATGTGGTTCCTGTTCAGCCGAGGAAACATCCACCCTGACACTTAAAAGAGAAAGATGGAAGCTTTCCCGCATGAGGAAATCCTCCTCATTAAATGATCTGCAGAGAGCAGCTTCTTAAATAAAGCTGGGCACAATCAAAGCAGGATGAGCAATGGCAGTCGTTCCAGCAGGGGCTCACAGGAGCGGAACAAAGGCCCGCTGACCTGGAACACCACACAAAAGAAATGAAACTCATATTTTCAAAGCTGTGTCCCCAGAAGCCGCTTAAGAACAGTTGTTTCACAGCGTTTTGGTGTACTTCATTGAGCACTTTAAAGATCACCACTTTCATTGTGCGCTCCAGTGCACCAGCGGGTAAATGCTGCCCTCCGCCCGAGCCTGGCAGGGCCTGGGAGCCTGGCAGGGCCTTGGAGCCNCACACAGGATGTCCCTGGATCCCTGGAAGTGTTAAGCTTTAGGCTCCCTTCCAACCCAAACCGTTCTGGGCTTCTCTAACACCAAAGTGTGAGCTGCTAACACCCAGGAACATCCAGTGTCTTCCTGTTCCTTCTCCCAGTTCCCAACTTGCTGTAAGACTCAGGGTTCCCATCCCAGAACTGGCAGGGTGTGGGGAGAGATGTCCAATGGCTCAGTGCCTCAGGTGAGGCCACAGGAGGGGACTGAGCTGCCCTGTGAGCCAGGAATGGTCACTGCCACTTTATTCTGAGCTCTCCCAAACTGTGAATGTTTGATAAATCAAATGTATTCTTTTTTCTCACTCCTAAACACATGTTATCTCACTGTAATATGATTTCTGTCCCCCTAGAGAGACATCAGGAAGATGGCATCTTGTGCTTAGCACAAAATCCTCTATTCTCCACCAGAAAATTTACTTAAAATTTAAATTAATCAGGTAAACAGCATAAGGGTGAAAAACATAAGATGTGAATGTTGAGATAAAAACTGTATATAACATGTTTCAGCCCTGGGTTTTGGTTTTTGTTTTTTTTTTTTTTTTTCTTTTTTAAAGATCTGAATGTGGAAGTGTAGCAGAAGAAATTTTCTATATAAAATATAAAATATAAACCCAATCATATAAGTGAAAGGTGGTGGTGTTGACCCTCAAAATGAGCCTAAAACACTTCCAGACTGACAGCATTCCTAGATAAGGAGTAAAAGCAGAGCCCCACAACCATTTACTGACAGCTGCATCTTTTAGTGCAGCTCAGCCCCTCCTGTGCAGTTTAGCAGAGCTGTGCACAACAGCAGGCACCTGCTGACCCTGCTTGTCTCTAGAATATAATTTGGTGGAAAAAATGAAGAGGGCTAGACATTATAAAAAATTAAGGGGAAAGAACTGAAAAAAAAAATCCCAAACCAACAAACACAAACCCTCACAAGGATGGATATAACAGCAGATGCCAGAAGTGATGAAAACCCTATTCCAAACCATGGTGGTCCAACACTGAGCAGGAATTCCCGTCCCTCTGACAAAATTTGACATAAAAATGAAAGAGAAGATTGAAATAACAGCCCTCACTTTTGAAATGGCCCTTATCTCTGTGGTGTTTGCTAACACTACTCACAGGCAAAGCAAAAGGTGGAAACTAGAATTGCATCATTTACTGAGCACACATCTTCTTGAAGATAGGAAGAAATATCATGTCCAACATAAACCACTGCAATTTGGAAAAGAGCAGTCAGATCATGCCTGTAACCATGGCCAAACTGCCCCTTTTGCTCAAAAATCTGCACAAAAGCAGCCAAAAGAAGGAGGAAAACTGAGCTGTTGGCACCATTTTTACTACATATTTCTGAATGATTAAAAAAAATTCAAGACCTGTTTTAGACAGTGCCACCATGGCCACACACTTGTGGTAGCACCAGTCATAGAATCATAGAGCCACAGATGGGTTTGGATTGGAAGGAACCCTGAAGGTCATCTTTGTCCCCCCTGCCATGGCAGGGACAGCTCCCACTGTCCCAATGTCCAGCCCCAATGTCCAGCCTGGCCTTGGGCACTGCCAGGGATCCAGGG
>NC_031774.1:61279956-61281327 GCF_001522545.3 Parus major | reverse complement strand
GGTGTTCTCACTGTGGCAAAACCCCCAGATCCCTGAATTTAAATCAAGTGGTTTTGCTCTTCTTAACAGACTTCAAAGAAAAGTTGGTCTGAGCAATGTCTGGAAAACACCGATCAGCCAGAATGTTCTCCTGCACCTGAGGAGAAAACAGGCTGAAGCTGCAGGTTACACCATCCAGCTGGGATGGCCTCTAGGGAATGGGTCACTTGGTCCATCTACAGTGAACTTTAAGGAATATTTTGGGTTGTTCAGCATTTCAGCTGTGATTTTTCCTCTGAAAGAGAAAAGAGGAACAAGGAAAAGCTCTGCATTTCCTACCACTGTCGTGTCTTTTGAATTCTGAAGGTGATCTGAGTGTGCTATTTCAGACATACTCAAATATACAATAATCCCATCATTCAAAGGAAGCAGTCCTTGCCTGAAACAGAAGGATATTAATCCTCGGTGGTGTATTTAAATTGCAAGCATTAGCTCAGGAGATGGCCCTCTGTGCAGGGAAGAAAAATAATATATCTCACTTTCTGTGTGAGCATCTCCTTCGACAGGACTGTCACCTCCACACTGCTCAGATCACTCCCGGGAATGTGGCGGCCTCAGCACTTCTGACATTGCACTGGGCTCCTTCATCCCAAACTGCCACAGCTCAGCAAAATGCGTAATGAGTGTCATTGCCCATTTCACCCAGGATCACGACAAAATGAGACTGAGGCTGAATTATTGTCTCAAGAGTCTGCTCAGGCCATGCTCAAAGAGACCAGCCGGGCATTTGGAGCTCACATTTTGTCATGTTCACAAACTCCAGCCTTTACTTTCCTGACCTATCAATCTTTCATCTCTCTCAAGTGCTAAATTAATCTGATTTAGAAATGTCAATTAAACCGGTCAATTTTTTGATGGTATTAGAAAGTACTTGATTTCTTTGCTGCCCTTTAATTTCATGAACAAGAGAGAATAATCCTGAAAAAGTAAAACCCCTCCAGAGATAAGTTTGGCTGTTAAATATTCATTTTTAATGACATTATGTTGGAACAAAATATTTTTTCTCTTTTTGTAAATGAATGGAAGATTATATTTGCACTACTTATGAAAAGAGGTATTAATGCAAAAATGAACTTATAGAGGCAAGGATATGTGGACTGTGCTGTTTAGCAGTTTTTAAGGAGTTAAGCTTGGCCAAAATTTCAGAAAACACCTTAGCAGAAACTTACTTGCTTAATTAGGCAATTAGATTTTCCTCTTTTTCCTATTTTAGTATTTTTAGGAAGGAAGTGAACAGATTCAGTGTGTCTTCTCCTGACAGGGACTGGAACAGGCCCAAGTCAGGCAATGAGCTGTGTGCCAGCTGCCAACGTCAATGGCATGATGGAAACG
>NC_031774.1:61278046-61279249 GCF_001522545.3 Parus major | reverse complement strand
CTGATCTCAGCAACCCCTCTTTAAATATGTGCTTAATAAAACCTTCTTTAAAGAGCAGCACCGTGTCCGCTGGCCTCACACCTCCCTGCCTTCTCTCCAGACAATTTTTCAATTTTTTGTGCTAAATAAGCCCACAGGCAGCTCCATCCCTTTGCTGCAGTTATATATCCACTGATAGCACCATCAGAGCCATTTCTGTGTGCATTTAATGTGAAAATGGGTGAGGCTGACAGGAAAGGGCTTCTCTGCACCAGGGAGCACCCCACTGCCAGTGGCTTCCAGAGCTGAGGGGACCGTCCCCTCACGTGCCAGGTCCTTGTACCCCAGTAATAAATAATAATAATAATAAATCCTGCTCTGGCTTTCACACTTTCTTCTTTCCTTCTGAAACGCTCCCATACTGAGTGTCTGTAACAGACAGGGACTCACATTCAGTGATCTTTGTAAGAGATTTTTAAAAATACATCAGGCTGAACATCAGTGGCAGAGACAGGGAGCCACATTAATAAATCCATGGGCACTCAACCAAGGATTATTTTTATCTGGTTTAGATACTGATTTTTATTATAAAATGTTCTTCAACAGCAAAACCAAAGAATGATGTCACCCCTAATCAGGAGTCTGACAAGAGCAGAAAGTGGAAAAATCAGAGGATGGAATATATGGGACCAAACACAGTGACAGAACCCAGAAGAGCTCGTTCTGAGGAGCAGCAACTGGAATGAAATCTGGATTCTAGTCAGAGATTTTCATGTAACTGCCCTGATTTTTGTAAATTCTCATGTTCTGCAGAGCACCAGGTCAGGAGCCCATCTCTCCACAAGCCTGGTTTTCCTGTGGTGCCACACTTGGGCCAAGTCCAGCAGCCTGGGGGACAAGAGCTCAACCCTGGGCAGCCTGGGCTCACTCCAGAGCCAGTCCAGGCTCTGTCCCCCCCAGGGGCTCTTCTGGCCTCAGATAGTCCTCACATTCTGCTCTTTGTTTTGGGGTTTTTTAATTCATAGAAGATGTTCAGGGAATAAAAAGCATCGTGAAAAATGAGAACAACAGTTCAGTACATTATGATAGAATAGAATGGGATAGAATAGAATAGGATAGGATAGGATAGAATAGAATAGAATAGAATAGAATAGAATAGAATAGAATAGAATAGAATAGAATAGAATAGAATAGAATAGAATAGAATAGAATAGAATAGAATAG
>NC_031774.1:61259411-61277451 GCF_001522545.3 Parus major | reverse complement strand
GCTCCAGCCCCTGCAGCAGGAGGTGTCCAGAAGTGGACACGGGACTGGAGGTGCCCCAGCAGTGCACAGGGGACAGGCACTGCCCTGGTGCTGCTGCCACGCTATGGCTGATGAGGATTTGAGGATTTTCTCTGTTTCAGGATACAGATATGGAGCAGTGGGCAGTGCCAGCCAGGTGCCCATTGCTGAGAGGACAGTGGCACAAATGTGCTGAGCTGCCTCGAGGCTCTGTTTGCACCAAGTGTTCAGCACTTGCCTCAGCAGACTCGATTGCTGGGTTGGTTTATTTTTCCTCTCTGTTTTTCTAAGATCTTGTTAAATAATTAGCCAGACTTTGCAGTGTAACGAGTACCACAGGACTGCTTTCAGCAGGGAAAACCGACCCCTGCACGCTGCCCACTGTGGCTGTGCCGAGAGCTGGGATAAAAGAAGAACTAAACTTTTCCAGCAGTAGCTTTGCCAGGTAGGAAGAAAATTGTGAAAAGAGCTTATGAACTGAGAATACACCTGCATTCAACACAGTGTCTCTTTTCAACACAAAATACCTTCCTGGCTCCAAGATCCCTTTTCTGATTAAAGTTTTTGAAAGTGGCACACTCCTGTAATACATTTTGATGAAATCCCATTCTCCAGTGAAATTGTTATAGTGGATAACTTCCAGGCAACAGTAGCAGGAAGACTGTTAATCAGGATCAGGAGAATATAGAGTGCCTGCAAACCCAGCATTAAGCCACCTATGACAGGCAGTCCCCAAATTCATGGCTCACACAGAACAAACTTATTTCTGAGAGCAGAATTACAAAGATATAAAAACAGGAAAGAAAGCCTTGAAAGCCAGAACGAAAGTGATTACCTTCATATTGCTCCTTTCTCCAGCTGACATCAGGTAGCTGAGGCTTTAACTCACAAAGTGCAGGCTGAAATCCATCCTGCCCAGGGTTAATAAAGGAATTTGTGACTGGGCACCAGCACGACCGGGCTGAAATGGTGTGAGATGAGCTGGGAATGAAGGGAGTGTGCCTGCCCAAATCCTAATTATTGTGGGCAGAGGTGGAGTCATTCTCAGTGTGGCATAAGGCTGGGGCTCAGGTGGGCACCTCTCCCTCTCCTGTTACACTCCCCAAATGCTCATAAATTCAGATTAAGTTTAAACTGGGGACAGGAAGCTCAGAATCCCAAGGTGGAGGATGGGGTTTAACGCTGGGTCCTGAGTTGTGAAGGCCTGCAGGGAGTTCAAGTGTTTTATTGGAACCCTGGAGAAAATATACCTGGGGTTGAATTACCTCACTTCCTTCCTGAGACAGGCTTTTATTTCTCTTCTATCTTGAGTCTCCAAGTGCAGGAGCAGGCATCGATGAGGCTCCTGAGGGGCTGCAAAAACAGGAATTCAGAAAAAAAGAGAACATACACCAAAGATTCAGGGAGAGGTGACCAAACTTCCTGATTATCTCCTCTGGAAATGGTCATTAACTGCCTGAAAAATGGATCCACGTGACTTTGACAGCGCTGATGAATGACTTACTGCAGAAAACAGAAGATTGATGCATTGTTCAGCCTTAAACTAAACACACAATGTTAATTCACTCGTAGGGCCTACAACCTGGAGTCCATCAGCATCTATAATTAAACACCACGTTGCTTCATGAATTTTACAAATATAGCAAAAAGTTGCTAATGGAGTGTCTTAAATTCTGTTAACATTCATTTAATCTCTTTGGTTTCTCTTTAAACACACATTTAAAATTCTAATCACTGCAAAAAGATTCTAATAAGACACAATGTTAATGAAATATGTGAAGGAGCTATTGAAAGAAAGAATTGTTGAAAAAAAAAATGCAAGAAAGAAAAAGGGAGCAGGCTAAGCTGAACTGGCATGGAAATCCAACCAGGGAGCTATTTAAAGGCTGAGGAAAAGCACGGATATATCCCAGGATGGCATGATTTTAAAAGGCTTTTTTTGTACTAAATACTCATTATTTGGATTAATTAGGGGATTACACTTTGAAACTGTTCCAGCTCTATCATTTGTAGTTTTACTTTCTACCTTGCTGGTCCACAGTTCCTAAAATGGGAACATTTTGGGTGGGGATGACTCAGTGTGCTCTGCAGAAATGTGAGAAAAGCCTTTCCACCTCACAGTACTTCCCTGCCATATTTGTGCCATGAACTTTTATTCTTTATTACTTTTTTAAATTGTATTGACCCTTTTCCAGGATGAAGATGAAAAAAATCATAATAATGGAATAATCTGTAGCAGAAAAATTCTCGATTTTCCTCATTTTAATATCACCATTTCAAATAAATACCAGCAACTGCATTAGAGGAGCAATGGCAACAGCCCCGGGGCTTGAGGTGTCCAAGGCCAGGCTGGACAGGGCCTGGAGCAGCCTGGCTCTCATGGAAACTGTCCCTGCCCATGGCAGGGGGTGCAACAAGAAAAGCTTTTAGGTCTTTTCCAGCCCAAACCTGTCCTTGGTTTTGTGCTTCCATGACTGCTTTGTGAACACTGCATGACTTTTTCCTACACCCTGATAGCTCCAGCTATTTGTTAGATCCCAGCACCTGTATCTGAACACTCACAGATGTGCTGGAGTTCAAAGATAAATCCATCAGGCTTTGCCACGAAGGAAATGTTTCTTTCCTCATAAACAGGCAGTTGGAAATTCATGAAGTTGATCCTGGAATGGGCTTTTGGGGCTTGGACACACTCCTTTGCTAAGGAACATTTCTGAGACTCTCTAACTCTAGCAAAGCAAAAATTGCCCAGAAGCATTTGCACAGCCAGAAATGGGTCATTTCATGCCCAATTTACAATATGCAGAAGTCAATACATGCCATTAACCTGAGCTGAGCAGGGAAGAATCATCTGTGTTATTAAAGCTGACTGTGATTAGCTGCTGCAGGCACACAGCTTCTTTACCCTTTTGGTTTGGGGCTTGGACAGTCACAAACACCTCCTGTTTGCAGCTGTTCCAGATCCTGATTAAAGCTGTGCCGTGCCCTGCCCTCGCTATGAGCCAGCCCAGCTCTCCCCAAGAGCAGCACCATCGCTCCCAGTCGCTGCTTTAACAGATCCCAGCACCTTCCATGTACCCAGAGCCTGCAGCAGCACCCTCCCCAGCCACCTGGGCTGGGCTCAGCAGCTCACAAAGATCTCCTTCTTTGCCTACAGCAGGAGCTGGTGCCAGCACGGTGGGAGAACTGCTGCTCCTCTCACAGCAGCAAACACCCCGTGCTGAGTGAAAGGGGGAAAAGCCAGAAAGGAATTCATATTCCACATTTCACGTTTCACCACTGGCAGCAGGAGTGCTTCAGCTGGGATGAGTCAACAGGAGGGCAGGGAAAGCCCCCTGAGATCCTGGGATTCACTTGTGTTCCACTCCAGCATTTTTTCCTGACGTGAAGAATGAGCCAAGAACAGCAGGATGAGCCTTCCCTGCTGCCTGGCTGTGCCATCTGCAGGCGGGCCAGGACCCTTTGGGGCTGGGCTTGCCAATTCCAGCTGACCCAGGAGCTGTCTGACAGCACCCAGCTGCCCATCCCTGCTGCTCCCAGCCCCACTGGGGGCTCTCCTTGGCACCAGTGCCCAACCCAAGGCTCCCCAGGCTGCCCCAGCCTTCCCCAGCCTCAGCTGCTCCCCAGCAAAGGGCTCCAGAGCCTCTCCTTCCCTGGAGCCCTGCAGAGCTGTGCAAGCAGGTGAGAACTGAGGAGAAACCTTGTTTTGGCTCGGGAAATGGAGAGCATTTTGGTCAGGATTTCAATGGCACAACAGATGAGGAGCCCCAAACCACTGTGCCTGCACTGACAGCCTCTGACAGCACCTCCAGGGCCAGTCCTTGCCGAGCTAGAGAGAATAAATCCCTCCAGACCCTCCAGGTGGATGGCCCTCCCTGCCTGCCCAGCTGCCCCAGAGCTGCTGCACCAGCCAGGCATTGTCAGCAGGTGTGGATGGAGAAGATGATGGGATGTGGATGTGAGCACGGTGCTGCCACAGCTGGTCCCAGGAGAGGCACCAGGAGCCAGCCCCTGGTGTGTCCCAGCCAGGCTGGCTGCGTGGATGGACATCACCAAAGGAACTCTCACTTTGTCCTTTGGGAGATGATCTGAATCACAGGACCACACAGGACCACAAAAGGCTTGTAACTTGTCCTTTGCTCTGGTATGCCTCTACCATATTTGAGCCACTGAACAGGCAATTTCTTTTAAAACAGTACTAACTTTGAATAGCAAGCACCTTTGCAAAGACACCAAGCTCATGTTCCCAGCTGAGCTGGGCCCTCTTTGCCTCCCCAGGGAAGGCACCCTGTCCATACCCTGGTGATGCCGTGGGGTGGGGGCTTGTGTGAAGCACTGAGTGACACCAAACTGGGCCATGCAATCACAAACACTGAATTCCTGAGAATGCAGTTTTCCTGCCCAGCCACACCAGTTATTAGCAAATGCTGCTGCCACATTTTGCTGTATCTACTATTCTAATCAGCCATATGGGAGGAAATCTGTAAATTACATTATAGCAATTAATACACACTTACACAGTTTGTACAAAACTGTTGAATGAATTATGCTACAGGAAGCAAACACACTAAAGCCAAACAATGGAGCTTTATGAATATTTAATTCTTGTAATTTATTTAAAGTAGTAAAACACAGCACAAGCTCACCTTCAGAGCACCTGCTCAGATGAAGCATTCTCTTTCTCAGCAATCTTGTGCAGTTTCAGGAGATTCCATAGATTATCTTGGTGTAATTAATTTTTTATCCAAATAACTGAGAGGAAAATAGGACCGAACTCTTGACTACCTCTGCTTGCTCAGAAAGGGCCTGTTTGCTTCCAGAGGGAGTCCCACACAATTTTCACAAGGGATGGAGGGCCAGGAGCCAGGGAATGGCTCCCAGTGCCAGAGGGCAGGGCTGGATGGGAGATTGGGCAGGGATTGTTCCCTGGCAGGGTGGGCAGGTCTGGCACAGACACCCAGAGCAGAACCCCTGGATCCCTGGCAGTGCCCAAGGCCAGGCTGGACATTGGGGCTGGACATTGGGGCTGGACATTGGGGCTGGACATTGGGGCTGGACATTGGGGCTGGACATTGGGGCTGGACATTGGGGCTGGACATTGGGGCTGGACATTGGGGCTGGACATTGGGGCTGGACATTGGCACAGTGGGAGCTGTCCCTGCCATGGCTGGGTGGGATGGGTGGGATTTGAGGTCCTTCCAACCCAAATCCTTCTGGGACTCTGCAATGTCAGGAGTTACTGTAAAACAGTGTCAGGCAGCTGGTGACAGCCAGGAGCAAGGGACTGCCACCCTGCCAGGCTGGCCCAGAGCAGCCCCCTCCCCTCCCCTGTGCCGGGGTGCCCAGCGCTGCCAGCGGTGCTGTTTTAAACCACCTGCTGCAAACAACACCGCGGTTCACCTGCACTATTGTCTTCCATTATCGATGGAGTTGTTAAAAACAGATTACCCAAAGGTGCAGCTGGCTCGGTGGCAGCTGAAGGCCGGCAGTGCCCGGGCTCCATCCCCAGCACCAGCCCAGCAGGGCCAGGCCAGCGCTGACCCAGGAGCAGGAGCTGCACCCAGCTCCGTGGGATCCAGCACCGAGTGCTGCCCGTGGAACCAAATATCAGGAAAACAATGGAAAAGGAATCGTTTCTTTTGTTCTTACAGCATAACTGATTAAATGAGTTCCTTGTTGTGCTTGGGAGAAGTGCTGGGGCATTCTGCAGCTCTGGGGTTTGGGGTTTCTCTTTGTGGGGTTTTTTGGGTTATGTTTGCTGGGTGTTTACATTGAGCTAGTAACAGAATTGAAACGTGAACTGAACCGAAGGAATTCTAGATCTGCAATTTACAAAGCATTTACAGTCACTTTTCGAGACCAAAGCAATGGATTTCAGGGCTTTCACACTCATCACAAGCTGGGATATTGTTCCATCCCAGAGCTGACCCGAGAAAGGCATTAGCTTTGTTAGCTGTGTTAGCTAACACATCCTTTAATGCTTACAGGCTTTGCCAGTTTGGTGAGTGAATGCCAAAACATGGAACATCACATCTGCAAGAAACAAACCCAGAAGCTCCAGCAGTCCTGAGCAGCCGCTGATGCAGCTTGATAAATCCTGATCACTTCAGTGCCATGCTTGGGATCTCACCTCAAAAACAAAAAAAGAGTTGTTTATTTATTTTAAAAATGTTTAAACAGAATTCACCTCTTACTTTATAAGCACATCAAATGTATTTAATTCAAAGATGATTTCTCTTTCTTCCAAGCTATTATCACACAGTTCCTGAATAAACTCTCTAATTTCTGCTGTTGTAGGGAACAGTCTGTTCTGACTTTGTGGATGCTCTTTTTGATACCTATTGTTTAAATTTGCTATGGAAATGGCTGGGACTCCTCACACCAGCAGCAGCAGTGCCCTTTGCAATCCTGTTTCCCTGGTCTAAGCCTCTTCACCACATAAAAGAAATAAACAAAAAATCCAAACGGATGATGAGCATTAGCTGGTGAGCTCAGAAATGAGAATGCTTTCAGTGTCTGAGGAACAAAGCTGTGATTAACTTAGGGAACAAGCCAGCAACGACACAAACAAACAAACCTTTGTATTCTGACAAACAGGAAAAGCTCTTCTTAATCCAAATACTTCCATTTGCTAATGCCAGCACCTGCAGATCTATTTCAACAGGACTACAGGTATTTCTATCCAGGGACACTACAGGTCTATGTTATAAAAAATTAGGAAGTTATTTTAACACCTCATACTCATCCAGGTAATGGGTAGAAAACTTTAATTACCAATAGTCTATGGAAGTGTGTCTGTAACTTTGGCAATGGGCTGGAGTGTCCTGCCACAGCCTGGAGATGGCCAGAGCAGCAGCAGTCCCTCCCTAACTCCTGCCAAGGAGCAGGGATGGAAATGGAAAACTGCTGTGGCTTCAGCTGAGCTCAGGGAAAGGGAGACTGCTGGGTTCTGTGCTGCCCAGCTGAGCACCCACACCCCCAGATGGGCACCCCGAGGAGCTCCTGGGCAGGGCAGGGGAGGGAGCAGAGCTCTGGGGGAGCAGATCAGAGCTCTGGGGGAGCAGATCAGAGCTCTGCCCACACCTCAGATCCAGCTGTTCCCTGATGCTGCCTCAAAGGTGAGCTCTGTTTCCACCCTGCAGAAGACGGAGGCTCCCAGGGTTGGGAGGTCCTGGCAGGGTTTCCCCCAGGCTGGTGTATCTTCTCCTGCTCCGAGTGTGGTTTTATGGGTGTGTCTGACTGTCCCACACTCGGCAGGGGTGAGTGACATCCTCATGGACAGAGGTCTGTGCGTTCTCTCAGGAGGATCCAGGCCCACAGTGCTCCCTCCCCTGCTCTCTCCTTCTGGTTGCTACCATGAGGTCCTTGGCAACCCTTCAAGGTGTCAGAGCTGGCCTTGGGCACTTCCAGGGATCCAGGGGCAGCCACAGCAACTCTGGACAAGTTGCCAGGGCCTCAGCATGCTCCCAGCCAAGAATTCCCTCCCAATATCCCAGCTACCCCTGTCTGTGTGAGATCATCCCCCTTTGTCCATGCACCAAAGCCGTATCTCTCCATTCCAGACAGGAGGATATGGAGCTGGACAGTGCCAAATGCTTTGCACAGGCCCAGGTGCCCTCGTGCAGAACAGCAGAGGCCAGAAAATGTCAAAGAGGGCTCTGGGAGGTCCTCTGTGAGGAGCCCTTTGGCATCGACTCTGTGCTGCTCCCAAAATCTGTCAGAAGCTCCAAGTGCTGCAGTTCCAGCTCCCCCAACGCCTTTTAGAGCCAGCCTTTAAAAATGAGACTCTGGGAAAATGGGGCGCTCTGAGGAATGCATCATTAAATTATCAATATTTAAGCACATTTCTGGGCAAACTAGGCACCAGAGCCCTTGCTTCTCCAGAACATGGATTGGGTTTTCACAGCCACAATGTTTCTGTGTGTGTTTAGAGGGGAAAACAAACAAAATGTGGCTTGTATGTGCCTTGCTGACACAAGGATGCCCAAAGAGGGCTGGAGAGCTTGTGCTGCCCACGGCCCAAGAGACAAGGCAGGGCCATAAACAGGTTTTCATACTCCCCTGTATTGGGGAGCACATCAACAGCTCTGCGGTGTTGGGGTGCAGAACACGGCATTGCTGGGGTCACACGGGGTTTGGATGTGTGCAGGAACGTGCTGGGTAAGGACTCGGCGTTCAGGCTGATCAGCCAATAAATAAATGGATCAATAAGGATCAATAAATGAAGCAGAGCTGCTGTTTGCTGTGGGGAAGGTGGGTGCTGGCCATGCTGTGCATCGCTGCAGACACAGGCTGACATCACCCGTCCTGCTCTTCCCTCCCCACACGCAAATTCAAGTCATCAAAATGAAATCCTTTTTGTGGTTCTTCTGGGGCCTGGGGAACGCAGGCAGGCAGTGTCATCTGCAGGGGAGGGCTCCCAGAGCCTGCTCATCCCTCCCCAGAGCGCTGTCTTCGCTAAACGCTCTGTGGTGATGGTGTTGTGCCTGCCTGGATGCACTGATTCGTGAAAAAAAAGAGACTCGGGCAAAAAAGAAGAGTGTAGAATACCAATGCTGCACTTCAAAATCATAACTGGGTTACATACTACAAATCTTTTTATGTCTGTATTTTTAACAAAAAAATTTGCTCTTTCAAGCAATAATTCAGCCTTGTTAGCCTTAAGTTTTATAAAGTTTCCAGTAATGAGCTTTCCAAATGTTAAACCTGTTATTTTATTCATTGTGATTGAAACTAAAATTGCTTTTCAGACACAAAGCTGTCAGCCTAAGATCACGACTGACAAAGTGACTTCCAGCTAACAAATGTTCCTGTCTGTGTCCCAAGGGACTTCCCTTGATCAGGAGAGGGCAGAATGGATGAAGGCTTATGGAGCTGTCATGCTGCAGAGTCCCTCCATGAAGAGGAGCTCCTGGCTGAGGCCACCCCGCTCTCCTGACGTCCCAGGAGCTCCTGGCCCAGTGCTGGGGCAGGTGAGAGGGCAGCAGGTGGAATGTTGGCAGCATTCCTTGCAGGACACGGCTGTCCCTGTGAACCTGACTGCTGGTGGAGGCTGGCTGGGGTCTGCAGTGACTCCTGAGCTCCAGGGACCACCAGGGAGGCTCAGAAGCAGCAAAGGTTGCCTGGAGCTTTGGTCTCTGCCAGGATGTCGGGTGAGCTCTGCTCCCTGTGCGTTCCTGGGGCAGCAGGAATGCCATGAAAACACCAGGAGCCAAAAGCAGTGCCCAAGTTCCAAAGGAAATGCCCCAAACCTGGGCCAGGTGAGTCAGGTGCTGCTGCAGGGATGCTGCAGACCTTAAATCCCCCCCAGCCATGGCAGGGACAGCTCCCACTGTCCCAATGTCCAGCCCCAATGTCCAGCCTGGCCTTGGGCACTGCCAGGGCTTCCACAGCCTCCCTGTGCGAGCTGAGCAGGGTGTGCTGAGCCTGGCCCTGGGCAGAGCTGAGGACAGCTGTGGTCCCATGGCCAGCAGCTGTGCAAGGGCTGAGGGTCCAAGAAACATCTGGGACATGTTTCTTGTTTTCACACATTTGCAGCTTCTCAAATGCAATGAAATCTTACCACCTTGTCTGGTGGGCATCCACCTGGGTATTTCCTTTGCTGGGAAGCACAGGAATACACCTGGCAGCTCCATGGACCGAGGTGGTGGCTGTGACCCTCAGCATGCAGCAGCCATGCACCAGCAGCAATCCCAAACTCCCTGTGACCCTCAGCATGCAGCAGCCATGCACCAGCAGCAGTCCCAGGCTCCCTGTGACCCTCAGCATGCAGCAGCCATGCACCAGCAGCAGTCCCAGGCTCCCTGTGACCCTCAGCATGCAGCAGCCATGCACCAGCAGCAGTCCCAGGCTCCCTGTGACCCTCAGCATGCAGCAGCCATGCACCAGCAGCAGTCCCAGGCTCCCTGTGACCCGGACTGAAGGAAGGGGACACCAGGAGCCGTGCTTGCTGCACTGGACAGTGTCAGGACAGGTGTTGGCAGCCCCAGGAGCCCCTAACCCAGCCCTGCAGGGATGCAGGGGACTGTGAGGATCTGGTATATATATATATATATATGTATATTCTCTATATCTGAGAATAGACCAAGCCTGTGCCAGAGAAACATGGGGAAATGCAGTCCTTGCTCTATTTTTCCCTTGGGAACTCCATCTCCCATGGTGTTTCCTGGGTGCTGTACAAGCCTCGAGCTTTGGATGGAACCTGGTCCCAGTGCAGCATCCTGCACCACAGCTGGGCTGACACTCCTGCTCATGGCAAGGCTCAGACAGCATGTTTGTTAGCATCCAGGGACTTGAGCCCTCATTAGAAAGATAAAAACCAAAACAACTCTTTCACCAACAGAATCTCCCAGAAAGAAAATGTACTTGATAATGTTGTTAACAAAATCCTTAGATATTTGAAAGTACCACAGGGACTTTGATGGTGACAAGCCCTTTGACACATCAGTCACAAACCCAGAGGAGCCACAGAGGGATTTTTGACACTTCCATGTAAGAAGAAACAGCTGATGAGTAACTTGGGCTGTGAGCTGGCACCAGGAGTCCACAGGAACCCTGCAGTGCTGGAACCTGCGAGCTCCCCAGGATCCACCAGAGCCCAGAGCAGCCAGCTCAGCTCAGCTCAGCACACGGATTAAAGGCAAGCTCAGAGCCCTCAGAATCGTGGGGCAAAGGCAGGGTGTGTAAAACCATCAGAAGGGTGAGAAAGAAAGGAGAGACTGAGATGGGATTGTGGAAGAAATGGGTGAGCATTTGTCTGTACAAAGAGCTGAAGAAATCATCAAACAAGTTGAGCAGGGAAAGAACTGGAGGTGAAATTTTGAAGTTTACCAAAACTCCCTGAACAATGTAGAGGCTTTGGAGAAGTGTTTTTGCACTGCTGCTGATGGGGAGCTGCAGCCAGGAGCTGCCTGATGGGCTGTGCTGGGCCAGGGCAGGGTGAGAGCCCAGGTCACCCCTGCAGCAGACACAGCTCCTGGGGCAGGGCATGGCCAGGACACCCTGCCCTCCCTCCCTGCCAGGAGTTCAGCTGCTCCAGGACATCTGCTGGCCCTGGCAGGGCTGGTGCTGGGGGCAGATCCCAGCTGGCTGTGCTCAGCTGTGGGGATCTCTTCTGTCTCCAGTGCACCTGGAATTGCTCTTTCCACCACCAAAGCCAGATTCTTCCGAGTGGGAAAAGGGTTGGACAAGGATGTTTTCCCTGACCCACTTTTCCCTGTCTCAGCCCCTGCCACAGTGCTGGCACAAGCTGTCTCCTCTGGGCTGGATTTTATCTCGTGTCTTCTCAGGACTCTCCAAATGTCAGCTTGTAAAAGCCAGTAAGAGGTCAGGGGATATTTGGAACAGTTCTGGGACTAAGATACAAACCAGTTTTTTCTTATATCATTGCTGTTGTGAAACTACATCTGTCCAGGTCACTGATGGCAGAAGGAATGGTTTGTTTTTTTCTCCCACCCTTGATTACATCTGCTCTGCACAGATCTCAAAACAGCAGAAATGAAGCAAACTCTGCTCCTTTCTCTACACTGTTGTGTAGAAGCTCTGCTGTGGTAGATCTATTGCAGTCACATGTTCCTGGGGAACACTGAATAATTCCTTTTTGTGCTTGCAGACCTCTTTTGGACCCAGATGTGTTTCAGTCACATCTGTTGATTTCTGTAACCTGTGGTTCCCCAAAGCAGTGACAGGTTCTGTTCTGCCCCCTGTCCCTCCTCCCTTGCTGCTGTCACCAGACCTGGCTTTCCTCACCTGGCCAGCTCAGCTCTTCCTGGCAGGAATTCTGCATTCCAGGCTATTCTGGGATCAGCCACCCTGGAGCTGCACTCAGGGCATTGATTAGAACTGCCCAGCCCTCGGTGAAGCCCAACCAGGCAAAGCAAAATGCAAAATGCAAAGATCCATCTTGACTCCTTTATTTCCAGGGCTCCTCAGCAAGAGCTCTGCAGGAAGGCAAAGGCACCACTGCATCAGCACATAAAGGGTCAGTGGATTTCTCTGCAGTTCCTGAAACAAGTCAAAAAAGTTCTTTCCTTCAGACTTTTCCTTCCCTGGCAGAGTTGCTCCAGTGCTCTTACCTTCCAGGCATTTTTTCTTGTGACCAACTTTCATTCTTTATTGTGGCCAGGACCAGTCCCTGTGGATGGAAAACCAAAAGAGAACATGATGTGGACATGATGTGTGTCACACTGAGCATCCCCACATTTCTTCATTATAACTGGCACTTCCAGGCTGGAATCTTTTTGAATGTCCCCAGTACAAACTCAAGACTTTTTAAAATCTGTGTAAAAAATGGTAACATTTTAATTCCCTGTAAACTGGGTGACTCTGCCCAGATAACAGTGTCAGCACCACTGTAACCTTGCTTTTTTCTGCACAGCTAGAAAAGTGCATCAAGCTGAAGTGTAAAATATGAGCACAGAAAGGGTAAAACCCCCCTTTTGGGGGGCTCACAAGCCTGGAATTGATCACTGGGTGTGTTTGGCAGCTGGAGTGATGATGGAGTGAGGAATTCTCAGAGCTCTTGGCTGCTCCAGCACAGCACTGGTTCCCACCAATGTTTTATTTCTCCAAGGAGGTGTCAGAGGTGTGTAATTCATAAAAGCTCTAATTTATTGCTGAACTCCAGGGAAATTTTGCCAGGGACTTAAGAGAACACGGAAAGAAACTCAAAACCTGTGAAAAACTAGGATGAGAAACAAATTCCTGCAAACGAATGGCTTTGGGGGCTGTGTGTATGCTTGTGCTGCTAATGTCAGAAAAGATAAAACAAATATTTTCCCCTAATTCTTCAGGATGTATCCACTCCATTGCATTCCTGCAACATCCATCCTTGTTTTCCTCACGTGCTGCCTGCAGATTGCAAATCCCCTCGGACGTGCTGGTGTCCCCAAGCACTGGGAAGGACATTTCTGTGTCTGTGGTGGGTAACCAGGAGCCTGCCCCTCAGGACAGCCCTGCAGGCTGCCTCACCCCCAGAATTCCTGTAAATGTGTGAATGTGACACTGCACGAGTCAGCAGAAGTCTTGTCTTTCCTCAGACTCTTGAAACCCCATTAAACACATCCTGGAGCAGCAGGAAACACCCCCCAGCAGATGGACCTGGGGGGACAAGGCTTTCCTTCAAGCACCAGGACTGTGAGTTTCTGCTGTAGCTCTGATTCAAAGCTCTCCCTGAGCTGTGGAGATTCATCATCTCCTGCTGTTGGAACAGCAGCCAGGAACTGCTGCTGGCCTGATCCAGGAACGGGTCTGCAGATGAGAAAGGGGTTTGCCACATGCCTTGTGTCATTCCTTGGGACACTCCTCATGAGAAGGGTCATGGGGGGTTAGTGGAGCCCACCCAGCTGCCTTTTCTGCTCTGGGTCAGAATCAGCTCAAGACAGAACAGGGGCAGAACATGGGGCTTCTCCTGCTGCTGGGGGCTTGAGAAGGTTACACATCCCTAAGCTTAACTCCACTTGGAAAGCAGCTCCCAGAGGAAATCTGCTGCCTCTGGAAGTGCCAGGCACAAACACCTCGTGGTGGATACACTCCACACATAAAGGCATCCTTGGGATCACTCTTCATCTCGTCTGCTCTCTGCACTGGAGCTTTTACCCACTGGCTTCACTCTGTTCCCTGCTCTGGCTCTAGGTCAGTAAACGAGCTGATTCCCAGCTGAGCCCTCCTTTATCAGGACAAACAGGTGGGTTTGTTCCCAGCTGCCTTGGAAGGAGCCTCAGTCCTGAGCACTCGGCAGCAAAACCTTGCAACTCTCTCTTCTCCCCCAGGGCATTTCTGGGTGCTGTGGGTACTCAGGGCCTGTCTTGCAGCTGAATTATTAAAAATGTCTCAGTCAATCATCAATTCTCAGATGTGCTAAAGCAACCCCTTCTTCTTATTAAACAGTGCACTGCTTTCCCAAAAGAACAGAAAACATAATATTGGAGAAGAGAGTTGATGAAAGAAAGGGAGCACAGCGAATACCGGCTGAGGTTTAATAACCTGCATTCCCTGCCAGGGAAAAGCTCTGCCTGCTGCTGAGTCCAGTCCATGTGTCCACACAGTGGGGTCCTTTGGGACCCTGACAGCTCCCGAGGCAGAACCTGTTCCTGAGCTCCCCTGCAGGGAGAAGGGCTCATCCCCCTCTGATTCCCCTGGCGAGCACCTTCCTGCAGGGGACACTGCCACAGCTCCCACCCTTTCCTGAGGTCTAGGGTAGGAATCCCACCCCTCCCATCTTCCCAAAACCATAGAATCCTGCCCTTGAACACTTCCAGCTATGGAGGTGAATCCTGAAGGGTGAGACAAAGGCTGGGTCCCGAGCTTTGCTTTCTCCAGCTCTCTTCCCCCACACAGCCCCTCATCCTCTGGCTGCTTTAAGTGCTGAGAGCTGGGAGGAAGCAGCAGCAGCTGATCCCCCCAGAGACAGAGGGAGGTAACAGGGTCACACCTTCCTCCTCCTGCCCATTGCCTGTTCTTGGTTCTGCCGGGCTCTCAGGGAGGGACCAGGCAGTGGCTGCACTCCCATTTCTGCAAGCTCAGAAATCCCAATGCCTGCCCCATGGACAGTGCAAGGGTCAGACATGCAGAGCCTCTGCCTTTCCTTGAAGGAATCCAAAAGGGAAAAGAGCAGAGAGAAGGTAAAAGCAGATGTGGTACCAGCAGAAGATGCTGAGGGGTGCATAAACTGCTCCTGTTCCTCCCCCAGCCTTTAGGGAACACAGCCCATCTTCAGTGTGGATCACATTTGCATCCTGCAGCCCAGTGAAAAACAGCAAACCAGCATGGGAAGGAAGGGGAGGGAAAAGGACACTCTGTGGCCAGGGCCAAGGCACTGAACACTGACTGCAGCCTCCTCTCAGCAGCTCCTTGTCTCCATCTGCCCTCTGGCCACAGGGCTGGGACAGGATGATGTGTGGGAACACTGACTGCAGCCCCCTGCCCTTCCAAAACGGGAGAACATGGGCAGGAGGCAGCCTGGCACCGCCTGGGCAGGGGGAAGGCAAGGAAAGGCACCCAGCACTGTGATAACCTGTCCTGGAAAAGGTGAACTGGCAAACTGGGAATGGCAAGTGTGTGGACATGAGTGTGGATACCGTGCATATCTTCACTGAGAGATCAGTCTGTTCCATAAAGGTATTTTTTCTGCAGTGCTATTGATGTTGCCTTTCATTCTTTTCACAGTATTTTCATGGGCAGGGATACATTAATTTCTTTTAACCTCAGGGATCATTCCAAGCCCAAACCCTGCACACATCCCATGGGGCAGGACCCACTTTTAAACAGGTACAGGAGAACTGTAGAATGGTCCAGAGAGGTTCTGGGTCTCCAAAGCAGCAGCAGCTCAGATGGCAGGTGTGACTGTGGGAGTGGCAGCTTTGGGAGCTGTAGGTGAGTGATGTTTCCAGGATTTCTGGAGGATGACACAGCACCACATCCGTGAGGATATGTGGAGACACTAAATCCTCTAGACACAGCCTCTGGAGATGTGTCAGCACTAAAGGAACAAAAAAGCCGTTTTTAAAATGCCTAGAAAAGGCTTTCCATCAGATTGTTTAGGTTTCTAAAAGCACTCTGGAGTACTCCACATTGAAGGAAGGGAGGTTTGCTTCAGGACTAAAAGCTGCAGCAGCAAACCTGGCCCAAGAGCTCAGGAGTGAAGTCCAGGGCTTCCAGTGCACTGTTGGGTCAGGATATCTGATCCTTATGAGGAAAGAGAGACATGAGAGGAGAGGAATTGTAATAGATTTGAGCTGAAAGAGAGTAGACTGGAAGCAATTTTTCCCTGTGAGGGTGGCAGCCCTGGCACAGGTGCCCAGAGCAGCTGGGGCTGCCCCTGGATCCCTGGAAATGTCCCAGGCCAGGCTGGACACTGGGGCTGGAGCAGCTGGGGCAGTGGGAGGTGCAGCAGAAGGGTTGAGGGGCATGGCTGGAGCGTAGTGGAGAGGAGAGGGGAAGAGCTCTGAGCCCCTTGAGAGGCTCTTGCCTTCCCACCAGCAGCGTTTGGAAGGGCAAAAACCCCCAGCTGCTTTCCCAGGGATCCTGCCAGGGTCACACTTCCCTCCAGAGCTGGGGGAGGCAGCAGAAGCTGCCCAGGCCCTGCCAAGGGTCCCTCATCCCCTGTCCCTGCAGCACAGGGATGCTGTAAGGGCAGCTGGACCCCAGAGCATGAAGGTGCTGGAGGCTTTCCCAGAGCCAGTGCTGCCAGGACAGAAGCTCAGAGGTGTTTCTGTGGGAGACAGACAGACAGACAGACAGACAGACAGCTCCATCCTCCTGCTCTGGGCTCTGCACAGCCCCCAGCAAACCTCAGGGAACCTCCCCATCACCCCAACCCAGCTCAGCACACTCTGGCTCTCCCCACGCTGCCCTGTGCTCCCAAAATGCCAAGTCACAAACCAAAACAGGCTGAAAATAAAGGCTTGCTTCATCCTCAGGACCTAGAGGAGTACAGACCTTTGGTTCTGATCTGACACAGGGAAAAATACGTGTTTTTTCTCTCAGGAGCAATAAATTTAATTTCAGAAAGGTGTAAGTGAGGCCACATCAGAGGCTGCCCATGCCAGCACACGGGCAGTGTCCTACACTGAAGCCACACAGCTGTAGGACTCGAGTGTGCCACAGGGGTAATGTTCTTTCATATCCACAACAGAAGCTGTTAGCTTGATTGTTAATCTGCAAAGTGGTTTTTTTCCCTAGGAGAAAACAGGCAAATTACAGAGTCAGTCATCAGGAGATGTTCCCGTGGATGTGATGTGAGGAAATGGGCGGCAGGAGCTGCGAGCAGCAGGGGCTGGCTGCCCAGGAAAATCCAAGCTGTGAAGGCTGGCCCAGCTCAGGCATTACTGGCACGCCTGGAAGGTCAGGCTGGGCAGAGATGATGGTTCACAGGAGGTCAGGCAGCCAGGGGGGAACAGGTCCCTTTAATCACCCCTGTCTGCTGCTCCCATCCTCTCCTCTGAGCCCAGGTATGAACAGGAACACCGGGGACTGAGAAGGATACGAAGTTATCCTTCCTTTGGCTGACTGGCAGCCCAAGGAGAGACCTTTTCCCACAGCTCACAGACCTGCTCTGAGCTGAGCACACACCCCTCAGAGCTCTCCTGGTCTGGGACCCATCACTGCTGCGTTCCCAGCACATCCTCTGTGTCCAGGGGAAGCACAGAACACACTCTGGGCTGGCTCATGGGTACAAGGTTTGCTGCAGGTCCCAGCAAGGACAGTGTTCAACCCTGCGTGGCATTTGATTGAAATGTCTTCTTGGAGGGGGACAACAGGAGAAGGAAAAAGGGGATCACAAACAGTCTTGCAGCTCACAGGGTGATGTTGGCCAGAGCCCCTGGGCACGGCAGGAGGCACAGTCTGTCCTTGGCCCTGTCTGTGCCCACTGAGCCCCAGCAGTGTGAGGATGTGCCTCGAGTGCCCACCCAGCTGGAGCAGGGCTGGGGCAGCCCCAGCTGCAGGACACAAACTCCTTTTCACTCACTGCACTTCCCTGTCCTCCCCAAACACGGTCCCTGTGCCTCTTCCCCACATTTCTCCAGCAGCAGAGAGGGCAGCTCCCAAAGCCTCCCTAAGGCTCATCCCTGTGACAAAAAGGCAGGTCCTGGAAAATGGCAAAAACACCTTTTATTCTTCCTTGCTGGAGGGGAGGGAGGGCCAATTAATTTCTTCATGGCTAATGAGTTGTCTATGTTCTGTCCCCAGGGACAAGTCTTTTATAAGGAAGATCTAAAGCTGTTGGAAATTGTCCAAAGGAGGGACACAAAGATCATGAAAGGACCACGGGAGGAGCAGCTGAGGACACTTGGTTTGTTCAGCTGGAACAGAGACTGAGGCCAGACCTCACTGGGTCCTCCCAAGACAGCTCTGGCCTCTGCTCCTGGGCCAGGGACAGCACCAGGAAGGGCTGAGCTGGGCCAGGGATGGGCTCAGGCTGGAGATCAGGGAAGGTTCTTCCCCCAGAGGGTGGAATGAGCTCTGGAAAAGCTCCCCAGGGAATGGGCACGGCCCCGAGGCTGCCGGAGCTCCAGGAGCGTTTGGG
>NC_031774.1:61253969-61258996 GCF_001522545.3 Parus major | reverse complement strand
CTGGGCAGGGCAGGGTGGGACTGGGTGATCCTCTGGGTCCCTTCTAACTCAGGAGCTTCTGTGATTCTTTGATTCTAAGATTTCAGGTTTTTGCCTGAGTGGAATTTCACATTAGTGCATGTTTTGCACTCAAGTCTTGCCCAGTTTCCTCAATTCACACAAGAATTGCTGTCCTGTTAATGATTACAGCTCTGCAGTGATCTCACAATTGCTGTGCTCCTGCAGGAGCTGTCACCATCACCCTCACACCGTTCCTGAGCTCCATCCCTGCCCAGCTGTGGGCTGGTGGGGTGGCTGATCCCCAGCTCCAAACACCCAAGAAGTGCAAACTCCTCTGTGCAGCAGCCTGGACACCTCCCAACAGCGTCCAGTGAAATAATGTTTGGGATAACTGGGGTTTAGCTCTGAAAGATTTTGGAGAACAAGATGTTCCCATGGATGTGATGTCCATACAGGTGAAGCAGGTGTTCATCATTCCACATCAGCCCTGGACAGCCCTGGGACCCGACAGGAGGTGCTGCTCTGTCCCTGCACTGCCCAGGGCTGTCGTGCAGCTGAGACCTCTCCTGCCATCAGACACGTCTGGCTTCACACAGCACAGTCTGGCTGCAGAGGAAAAGGGGATTTTGACTTCAGTTTGGTGGTATTTGCACCTTTTAGGGCACTTTAACTTTTTTCTTTTCCTTCAGAAAGGAAATGTGATAACTCACCTATTTTCTTCCAGCATTATTTTCCCCAGGTCTGGGGTCCAGCAGAGCAGCAATGCCCCTGGCATTTGTTTCCTGCAGCCCTGGGAGCTGGGAATGTGAGGAGATGGGAATGTGAGGAGATGGGAATGTGAGGAGATGGGAATGTGAGGAGCTGGGAATGTGAGGAGATGGGAATGTGAGGAGATGGGAATGTGAGGAGATGGGAATGTGAGGAGATGGGAATGTGAGGGGCTGGGAATGTGAGGAGCTGCTGTCTGTGGCAGCTGGGTGAGCTCCTCTCCTGTTCCACTGGGGCTGGCACTGCAGGAAACACCTCCAGGTGCTGTGCTGGGCCCCAGGACCTGTTCTGCCGTGTGGTTCCTGCCCCTATAACCAGGCTCTATGAGTTTGCATTTAGATTTCAGGTAAAATCATCTCTGTACGAGCATTTACAGAATTTTCTGTGGAAACAGCCCCAAGTCCAAGCCAGGGCAGTAAAGTGCTGACTGGACACCACCAGTGAGGCCAGCAATGAAAATACAGCACCCAGAGGAAAATGCAGCCTGACAAGTTGAATATTTGGAAGGGCCCTGTTTCCTTCTCTCATGCTGAAATTTATCAAGGTTTTAGCTGGTGATGTGATAGCATCAGAAAAAAAGTCTAAAATCATAGAATCAAACCAGACAGACTGGTTAGGGTTGAAAAAGACCTTTAAAAGTATCTCATGGCAACCCCCTGCCATGGGCAGGGACACCTTCCACTAGACCAGATGGGACAGAGACAGAGAAAAAATAGCTTTTATTTTTGGGGTTTTGGGGGGGGTTTGGGGTTTTTTTTTTGGTTGGTTGGTTTTGGTTTGGTTTAGGGGTTTTTTTTTTCAATTTTTTGTTTATTTTTCCTTATTTGAAAGAGTTCCTTTTTATAAATGTGAGACAAATGATTCCTTGTTTATTGCTGTGCTGTCATACATGTGTCTGTAGGTGTTCATTTGGAGATTTAGCACTTTATCATCAGTGAGAACACTTCTCTGCGAGTGTGCTGCTATGATGAGTTAATTAAGTATTCATTGTAATAACACTGATATTAACAAACTTATTTTGTATTCATTTTCCCGTGCATGTTCCCTATTTCCAAATGAGTGCTATCAGAGCTATTTTCCTTGATCGTTGCAATCAGAAGTATAAAAATAAAGCTCAGCAGGAGTGTGGAAGTGCCTGAGCTCCCACACCCACTGCTCACCTCACCTCTGGAGCCAGGCACTGCTCCAGGGACTTTGGGGCTGTGTTTTAAATATTTGGGGCAAATATTTACCTGCTGAAGGCGTCTGCTGTAAACTGGGGAGAGGGTCTCAGGTGGAGAAGTGTCACAGAAGGGCTGCTGTGCTGGAGCCAGGGCTGGGGGCCAGGGGATGGGGTTTGGACAGGCAGAGCCCCCCAGGACAGCCCCAGCACTGTCACCCCAGCCCTGTGCCCCCCACGGGGGTCCCCAGGAGCCAGAGACAGCACAGTCCCTGGCCAGGTGCGATGGGGACAGGGATGGGGACAGGACAGGGATGGGGACAGGGACAGGGACAGGGATGGGGACAGGACAGGGATGGGGACAGGGACAGGACAGGGAAGGGACAGGGACAGGGACAGGGACAGGACAGGGACAAGACAGGGACAAGACAGGACAGGGACAGGGAAGGGACAGGGACAGGGACACAGACAGGCCCTGGCACTGCCCAGAGGACTCCCAGTGTGTCCTGGCAAACCGCTGGCACCTCTGGGGCACGAGGGGAAGGGAAATGACCCTGCAGTGAGGGCTGGAGCTGCCTCACACCAGCAGCAGCCAGGAGAGACAGAGGGAAGGCAGGAGGAGAACAAAACAGGCCAAAAACCTGGTTAAACCTGCTGGCCCAGGGTTCACAACGGGAAAAAGGGACAGCAGGATGCAGGGAGCCTGGAGCCCTTCTGCAGCCATCAGACACTGCAGATCAGTGACTCTGTGTGTGTGTGTGCCCTCCTCGGGAGCAGCAGCAGGAGAGGAGCTGGGACAGTGCAGCTGTGGCTGTTTCATTGCTCTGTGCATTCACTGAGCTTAAAACGCTCCCTGGAACCTGCAGGGTGTTTTGTGTGTTGTGAGGAGATGGTCTGTGTGCAGAGCTCTGCTGGCAGGTGCTGCTGGTGGCTCTGGGGGGTTCTCACAGATTCTGTTTCCTCTGTGCTGAGGGGGAGGTGGGATGCTCCTTGCAAAGGGCAGGACACGTGGATGGATGGCAGCTCCTGTGTCAGGAACTCGTGTCTGAGCTCTGGCCAGGCCCAGGTTCCCCCAGCAAACATCTGCTGCTGTGTGTTGTGTGTCTGCTCCCCATGGCAGCACATCTGGAGACGAGCCAGAGAGCCCAGCCACTGCACCAGGGCCTCTCACCTCAGGGGGGACAAGCAGAAACAAAGCAGGTGGAGAGGGAGAAGGAAAAGGATTTAGTAGAAGACAAGAAAAAAAACGAAACAAGGTGTGTAATTTGGGGAAAACACGGGCTGGGCTCTTGTCCTCTGTCTGGGGCCGATTCAGATCCAGGGAAAGCAGCAGGTGCACCTCGGGTTCTGCCACAAAAAACAAACCTTCTAATGGACTTCAAAATTCTGTCATGAAACAAGGAATCTGTATGAAAATTATATTTTCTAATCTGTTCTCATTGGACCTCTTATTTTTATTTAAATTTCTCTTGATTTGAAATATTGTTATGTGAAATGCAGGCTCTGGCAGGGAGGATATTGCAGCCCCTCTGCCTGGGCAGCTGCTTCCCCTTTCTCTCTGCACTCTGTCAATGGCTCCTGTCCCCTGGGCAGGCTGCCTTTATCCTGGAAAACCCTTGGGAAGACCTGCAATCCTCAGGAATAGTTTCTCTGCTAAATTGGAATAAGAAAAGAAGATAATATAAAAATACAATACTGATTGATAATGACTTCTGACCAAGCAGACCAAGATTTTTCATTCCAAAATAAGATGTGATGTTAAACATTATAATGGCTCAGAGGGTGAGCAGTCGTTTGCATTGAGGAATGTGCAGCAGTGCCAGGGGCTGTTTGTTCACACAACCTTTAGATTTAACACCCAGTGTTGCATCACTGGCTGTGATTTACCTCTGAGGGTCTTTTGATGGAAATAATACCACAACCAAAACAAACCAACAGCAAAATGGGGTTCACAGAGGGAAGAACTTCCCCAGCAGTGTGGTTCCTTCTGCTGGAACTGGAAATGGAGAAACTCTCACCTGAAGGAAAATCAGCTTCTAGGTTCGAGGTGATTAGCAGTGCAGTGAGTACATTTAAAATATTGTTTGCTTTTAAAATATTGATTAATAATATTTAAGTGTTGTTGTATAAAATATTTAGCCAATTTTATTTAAACATTATTAGTTATTATTAGTTTGCCCTGGTAACTGGGAGCAGCAGCTGTGGAGCTGAGCACAGCCCAGGGCCCCGGGCAGGAGCAGCCCAGCCCTGCCACAGCCCAGCCAGGAGGAGCTGGTCCTGCATTGCACTGGGAAAACACCTGTCCCAAATAGCCTGGAGCTGGGCCAGGGATGGGCTCAGGCTGGAGATCAGGAAAGGTTCTTCCCCCAGAGGGTGGAATGAGCTCTGGAAAAGCTCCCCAGGGAATGGGCACGGCCCCGAGGCTGCCGGAGCTCCAGGAGCGTTTGGGCAGCGCTGCCAGGGATGCCCAGGCTGGGATTGTTGGGGGGTCTGGGAGGGGCAGGGCTGGGACTGGGTGATCCTGGGGGTCCTTCCCAATTCAGGACATTCCAGTGATTCCAACCCTGCAGACCCCTGAGCTTCTGTAGGCAAAGCTCATCTCTTTTCCTCCCATTTTCTCCAGGAACGTTCTGAACTCTGTCTCCAGCAGGTCTTGGTGGGATGCACGAGTTCAACAGGAGCTGCTGTACCACAGGACCAGAGAGGAGGAGCCCCCCAAGCCCCCGGCCAGAGCTGGGTGCCCAAACCTCTCCCCTGGGCAGTCCTGAAAGCCTGGCCCTTCCACATCCTGGGAGGAGCATCCCCTGTCCCCCACTGCAGTGTCTCTGGTGTCAGCCACACACCTGGGAGGCCTGAGGCACTGAGCAGCTCACCGAGGATCTCCCCTGCCCCACTCCTCAGCTCCTTTCAAAGCATCAGCTGCACTTCCAGGTGGGGCCCATCCCCACCAGCCCATCTGGATTTTCACATCTGGAGCATCCAACACAGCAGCACTCTGTTCATGGAGCCCTGTCAGCAGCTGGGACAGCCCCAGGAACACCATCCCATGGGACTGAACAACAACCACCATCCCAGTGACAGCCCCAGGAACACCATCCCA
>NC_031774.1:61251178-61253542 GCF_001522545.3 Parus major | reverse complement strand
CCAGGAACACCATCCCAGTGACAGCCCCAGGAACACCATCCCAGTGCTCCAGGAACACCATCCCAGTGCCCCAGGAACACCATCCCCAGTGACAGCCCCAGGAACACCATCCCAGTGCCCCAGGACAAGACCAATCCCAGCTCTTGAGGCTGGTCCCCCGTGGGACAAGGTGTCACAGCTGCAGCACCACTCTGGCCTCTCGTGCCAGGGAATCCTCCCCAGCAGCCCGGGGAGAGACAAAGACACCAATTAACCCTTTTTTAACAGAGCATGGATTCCCAGCACAGTGTCAGATCTGATTTGATGGAAACAATAGATGAAGCCCAGAGCTATCTGGCACACAATGATGCTAAAAGGCACAAACAGAGCAGGTAACACTTTCAGAGATTCCAAAAGAACCCAACACGAATAATTATAAAATTAATTCCTTCCACTAAAAATAAATATACTGCTGGAACATTTATTACAATGAACAGCAGATAAAATTTTTGTCCTATCCAATTAAACCTCAACAAGTTTTCCTGAGGTTGTGATGGCATTTACTGAATTATCTCTGAACTTCTTATGCAAATCAGAGGTAGACCTGAATGGCCAACACTGAGCTGTGTCTGCACCCTGCAGTCCTAGGACTCCCAGGAGGAGAAAAAAGGGCTGAGCATCCCTGAGGGCTTGGGAGGTCCTGTGTGTCTCTGGGGAGACAGCTGACATCATTCCCTTCTGCCCAGCCACCACCAGGGCAAGGCAACCCCTCTGCCAAAGAAGAAAAGTGTTTTAGGATAAAAGTTTTCAGAAATGGTGCATTTCTAAGTTCTCAGCTCTGGGGCTTCTCTAAATTGCAATCCACGTGTCCTTGGAAGGGTTCCCCAAGGCTCAAGGCGTGGTCTCATCACAGCCACAGTCAGTGAATCACTTCCCAGCCAAGCCTTTATCCTGTCAGAGCACACACCTCGAAGCCCAGGGCTCATCCCAGCCAAGCCTTTATCCTGTCAGAGCACACACCTCGAAGCCCAGGGCTCAGCTCCAACAGAGCAGATCAGTGGTTCCTCCATGAAGGATGAGGTCAGGTGGGTGAGAAACCTCAGCCCTGTCAGGAGCCCCCAGCCACTGGGCTTGGGTGGGGGTCTCTGGCACCACCGGTTACGTTTTCAGTTCAGCCACATGAGCCAGTTTGAAGAATAGCTGCTAAATATAAGACATTTAATAGATTATTTTGCATTTATTACTTTGTGCAAGTTAATGAGAGTGATAGCATTTGTTGTCTGTAACAGAGGTTGATGCACTGTGTGCACTGGCAGAACTGAGTGGGCTTTAAGGTCCTTCCCAAGGCAAACCAGTCTGTGATGTTAAAGTGTTCCTGCAAGCAGAGATAGGAGCGTGCATCCTAATAACAAAATACCCTGCTAACACAGAACTCCTTCTCTCTGCTTGACCAACTGAAATCCAGCAAATCTGGGCAGAGGATGTTCCCATTCTAACCAAGGCAGTAAATTATCCCACCTGAGTTAGCATTTTGGGTTATAAATCTCTTTCTCTTCGAGCATTGGAAATATGAAAACAAATCATCTATTCAAAAAATTAGATATATTACATTAGCAGAGTGTAATTGCATCACACATTACAATCTACAAAGCTCTCTGACTGTAATCTGCAAATTAATGACAGTTAAACATTTCAAGCTCAAATCTTTGCAAGCATCTTCAATTCCCCAGCTGCTGGAGGATATCGTTGGGAAGGATCTCGTACTAAATTATGTATTCAGAGCATGAAGATGCACTGAAAGAGACAGAAATGTCCCCAGAAGGCACTTCTAGAAAGGAACCATAAATTTAAATAGGAATCAAGAAAGCCTGTTTGAGCTGTAAATCGCAATTGTTTTCTAAACAAAAGTATTTTCATATAAATATCAAAGTTTTTTATTTCCATGGCACAAGTGAAGGATTTACTGAGATAAGCACCAAGTGAGTAACCCAGGGACAGTCAATACCTAAAACAGATTTTACAGATACAGATGAAGCATTGATGGATCAACACTTAATAGCATCAAACTCCAAAGGAACGCTGGAAAACTGGTCTAATACAAATGTATAGGATAATGTAAAGGCAGTGGGGAGAGGCAGAGGCAGGAGAGGAGTGTAAAGGAAGCACACAAGAGCTCAGCACCCCTGGGGAGGTGGCCCAGGTGCCACCTGCAGCAGTGTCCCCAGGCCATGGCCAGAGGTGTGCTGTGCAGTGTCCCCCAGGCTGGGACAGCCCCGAGGTGGGGACAGCTGCAGGTGGCACCTGGATGGCAGCAGGAGCACTCGTGCTACACTGGGCTAGAAAGGGCAGGACAGAACAGAGACTCCTGCGCTTCCCAGGGCGTGT
>NC_031774.1:61244270-61250673 GCF_001522545.3 Parus major | reverse complement strand
ACTCAGCTCTGCAGCTCATGCTGCAAAGAGAGCTCCACGTTCACAGAGACGTGGGAGCTGGAGCTGGAGCTGGGGCTGGAGCTGGAGCTGGAGCTGGGGCTGGAGCTGGAGCTGGAGCTGGAGCTGGGGCTGGAGCTGGAGCTGGAGCTGGGGCTGGAGCTGGAGCTGGAGCTGGAGCTGGAGCCAGCTCTGCAGGAGAAGGGTCTGGGAGGGCTGCACGGAGCTCCAGGGAGATCCTCTGTGACCAGGAGCACTGACAGGACCCGCCCAGCACTGATGAACCACAGTGACCCAGACCTGCAGCAGGACCAGCCCTGCCCTGAAGAGCTGTGGTGACCCAGACCTGCAGCAGGACCAGCCCAGCAGAACCATGCAGCAGCTCTGAGCCAGACCTGCAGCAGGACCAGCCCAGCAGAACCATGCAGCAGCTCTGAGCCAGACCTGCCAAGCTGTGTGAAGGGTTCAGCCACCACACGAGTGGACAGATCAGTGCAGTGTGTGCTCGGCACAGGAGCAGCATCAGTAATTAATTAAATGCAATAAAGATGGTGACAAGGACAGAAGTCCCAGCCCACCCTCAGCAGCAGGATATCACCCTGGGGTGGGAGCTGATGAAGTGTTTTGGCCAGACCCCCTGGCCTTGCTCTGCTGAGGCAGGGCAGGGACACAAAACAGAGAGGAGCAGGAAGGACCCTCCAGCCCATGAAGGGCAGCGGTGTCCTCAAAACAAACCAGGAGAAAGAAGCTGAACAAAGGGAGTCTCATCTCCAGCATGGCTCAAAAGCAACACTTGCAGAGGTGTCAGTGCAGAGCTGCTGCAGCAGCAAATGCCAATGGCACTGAGGTCTGTGGCTGTCCAGTGTGCACCCTGCGCTCAGCTCCCTTGGTTGTGTTCATCTCCAGACATCAAATGTTCCCATTCCCCCATCCACAGCTGCAGAGCAGGGCTGGAGGAAGACTGGGACTGCACCCCAAGGATGCAGAGAGCCAGCAGACCTGGGCTGTGTCCTCACAGTGGCCCAGAGCTCCTGGGAATGGAGGATTCCCTCCTCTGCAGCACTGCAGAAGGACCAGATGCAAAGCAGAATGAAAGCATGGGGAGACATGTACACAGCAGATTTTTACAGATAAACTGGCAGAAACATAGGCAAAGCACAATTATTTAGTTCATCTTAAAAAGTCCCTACAAGAAGAGATTTAAAACTTTTCAGTAAAACAAGTTTCCTTGGCTAGATAGAACATGCAGGAGGATTGTCAGATGGGGCTAGGGCCAGAAGAGAGAAATTATTTCTGTCCCTGTGTGGACATGGAGCAGGGACAGACCTCAAGGCAGGAAATGGACTGTCCAGGAGAAGGGCCCCTAAAAAGGTGAGTTAATTTGAAACAGAGGACACTAAAATCTGCAGATAACTGATTGTTAAAGCCATCTTTTCCCAAAAAATGCTAATACTTGTCAGGCTGGTCACTGTCCACATGATCAACTACAATAACAGCATATTATGACAGAAGCAAGAGACTTTTAGTTTTTTATTTCAAAATAATCTCTGTGTTTTAAGAGACTGAAACCTTCAGCTCCCTGAAACATTCTCTGCTTCTCACTCCAGAAGAAGCAGAACATGAAATTGTAACTGAAGTGTCTGTGTCAAGAAACCAGAGAATCACAGAGTCCCAGGCTGGGGGGGACCCCAGAGATCATCTGCCCAAACTGCCCTGGCCAAACGTGAGGGACAGCCCAGCACCCTGAGAAGACCCAGGCAGACCCTGCTGAGGTCCTGGCCTGGCCCTGCTGGGATGGGCAGGAACACAACAGGAGGGAGGTTTTGGGGGGCTCCAGTGCCCCACTGAGAGCAGGCCAAATTTCAAAGTCACTTCAAGTGACCACAACTCCAGTGCTTCCAACTTTCTCTTCTATAAAAAGGAAGAAAATTCTGAATTCCATGGGCAACTTTCATTGCTGCTTGGAAGATTTTTATTTTTTTTTAATTGCACAAGATTATTTCCTAATCTCTCCTCCTGAGATGGTTATTTGAACATTTCTCCAGCTCCCTGCCTGCAGCACTGACGCTCTCCTGGCTGTAAAGTCGAATGTCAATGACAGAGATGGGCAGGGAACGATGGCCCAGTGCAGGAAACATCTCCTGAGCCCAGCACCCCTCACACTCCTCTTTCTACTCATTGTCCTAGGGCTTTCCACCCTGTAGTCGTGTCTGTTTTGTTTGAGAGGAGAAGGAATGAGCCTGCAGGGACCAACTGGTTCCCATTTATAGCAGAGATATGGCAGAGTGGGTTGGAGTTTTGTGTGATCACAGGAGATTTAAAGCTCGCTCGCAGGGGAAGCAGCACACTCACACAGACTCCTTAAATCCAGGCCTGGCGTTATGAACACCCCCTTCCTCCCCTCCCTCACAGAGATTTGTGGAGCTGGAATAGGAGCCGTGTCTCATGGACAGCAGCAAGAGCGCTTCATTCCTACCAGGGTGCAGATAAGATCAAAAATGTTCATTCTGCAGGAAAAAGAAAAGCTTTTAAAAGAGATAATGAGCCATTCATTTCTTTAATTTTATTTTACATGGAATTATTTAACTTGATGCATTTTTTTCAATCGTTTCATAATTTAAAACTTTCTGCAGAGTAATTATGCATATCAAGGCTTGCACCTCTATCTATAAAAAAATACTCTGCAAGTAGCACCAAACCAATATTTTTACAAAATTTCTATTAATGTTTGATATTTAGCAAAGTGTTTACCTTAAATCTAAATGAACTGTGCCCTTAAGCATATAAAAAATATCAAGTTTAAAATGTTAAATGCAGATGAGGCTGAATAAGATTTGTTTTCTAATGCGTTTTCTAATGAGTTTTCTGTGATTTTCATCTTCCTCTTTGTGAGGTTTTCACAGAAACTTGATTTTCTTTAATTTTGCTATTGGAAGAGGAAGAAATATTTTTATGTGTATGAGAGAAGTGCTGGATGTCTTCACTGCCTGCGATGTTTCCCAGGAGCAGAGTGTGGGTGACAGCTGCTGGCAATGGCAGGGGTGGTGTGGGCAGGGTTGAATCACAAAATCAGAGAAATCTTTAGGTTGGAAAAGACCTTTTAAGGCCATCCCCCAGCACTGGCAGGGTCACCACGAGCCCATGTCCCCAAGTGCCACATCCACATGGCTTTTAAAGCCTTCCAGGATGGGGACTGCAGCCCTGCCCTGGGCAGCTGTGCCAGGGCTGGACAACTCTTCCACTGCGGAGATTTTCCCTGGTATCAACCAAAACCTCCCCTGCTGCAGTCTGGGGCCGTTATCCCTTGGCCTGCTGCTTGTGTCTCGCTGCCCAAGACTGAGCCACAAAACTCAGAGCAGCCAAAAGCTTCTTTGGAAAGTGTTCTGGTTCCAAGTGTCCTCAGCAGTGTCCCTGCTCCTGGGGACTGGGCCCAGAAGGGGAGCAGGTCTGTAGGACAAGGTAACATTCTTCATTGGACCAGCTGAAATAGCTGGGCCGTGTGGCTGAGCTTTGCAGCTCCACATCTTCCTGTCAGGTCCCTGGACCGCTGTTAAACGTGAAGTCAGCTGCAGGCACACAAGGCTTGGCAGGGAAGGTGGTGGCCACACCTGGAAGGTCAAAGAAGGAGCACCAGTCATTCTCCTGGAGGCTGAGCAGCTCTGCTGGCAGATGTCCCTGTAGCCAGCGCTCAGGGACTGAGGCGGGCGTGTGGCACCAGGGCAGCCGCTGTCCCAGCCCCTCTGCCCCCTCCTCCTGCCCAGCTCTGCGGCCCCGGGCCCCCCTCGCTCCTGCTGTGTCCTCTGGAGCCGATCCAGCTCCCAAAACCATCAGAGAGCTGCTCACTTTTGATTTATTGAGGAGCGCTGACCCCACAGCCCCACGGGAACCACGCTGGAGTGGCCGTCCCTGCAGGGCAGAACCTCCCAGGACTCGGCCAGCTGGGCCCTTCTCGGGGAGACAATCCCCTCATTAATCCCCAGCACGGCTGGAGAATCACAGGAGCCTTGTGCTGGGCTTGCTCAACCACCCACAGAGGATTTATTTCTGTTTTTTCTCTGGAGAACCCCTTGACTCTCCACTGCCAGTCTGGAAATCTCTCCTGAGGAGCTCTGCCATGGTTCCTTCAGTCACACTTAGGGCATGGCTGGAAGCAAAAACATTCAAGTGAAAATTATCACCTTTGAATTTCTGTGAAGTTTATGGAGAGTTCTGGCTTTGGCAGGGTGATGGTTCTCAATTTATTTAATCCATCTAGCTAGCTCAGTTATTAATTAATCAGTCTTGGGATAGTCTAATGACAAGTTTATATTAACAGCAAAAGCACTTGATTCTCACAGCGCCATAAAATGAAAATATAAAGGAGAATCAGAAGAGACATCATCCATGGGAAATCAGACCTCTCAGCAGAAACAAGAGCAAAATCTACACAGATGTTCAGAGGAAGATGTGAGACAGTTAAATATTTAAACCACATAATATTCATTAGAAAAGTAAGTTTAATGGTACATTAAAAGCCCTTGGACAGAACAGAAAGCACATCCATTGGCAGTGGGAGGAAGAAGCTTCTGAGGAATTTGAGGCAGAGTGTGGTTGCAGGAAAACATCTCAGAGTGAATCCACACCGATCCCTGCCGCTGTTCCTCTTTCTCTTGCTGTCCCTGTACTGCAGACACAGCTCTGCCCTCCCTGGGGTCCTCCCCAGAGCCCCCAGGAGGGAAAGCTCGTGGCTGAAACCATCCCAACATGACACAGCCATGGCAGCTCTGGCAGCAAACATCTCCACAGTGTCCATGTGGGAGAAGGCAACAGCCTTTGGGTCACCAGAGGCTTCAGACTCAGCAGTTTTCATTTTGAATGAGAATGAAATTATTGCTACAAAAAAAATAAAGGATAGGGGAGTGAACTGCCTCAATGTAAAAAACAAGATTTCTGAAAAACTCCATACATAGGGAAAACTTCTTTCACTTGAGCTTTCAAAGTGGTTTTTTGATGCCTCCTTCTCATCAAACCAACTGGCTTTTCCAAAACATTTATTATCATGGTTAGTGTTATGTTCAATTTTAATGAATTCAACTCCCTGAAACCTCCCCTGCTCATTTTCCTGCTGAGCCCCTCACCCCGTGTTCCACGTGCTGGTGCTCAGCTCTGGGGAAATGTCTCCATCCAGGCAAGCATCCTCACCCCTGCAGCACAGAGCCTCTGGCCATGGGGAGTGACAGCTCCTCCCTCCTGTCCTGGTGTCTATCCCAGAGACATTGGTGCGGTGCCAGGGCACTGGAATTCCAGATGGATTTCCAGGGCAGGGAGGAGCAGCAGAGCCAGGGAGAGCTGTGCCTGTTCTTCAGGGACAGCAGCTCCATCCCCTGCCCGTGTACACACGGGCTCCAAAAACAGAACAGCTGTGGCCAGCAGGGTCCTCTGCTGGTCCCCTTGGTGCCAACAGGAGGGGAGCAATCGCAGCAGTGTGGTGTCTGCCAAACAAAACACTTCGTGCCCCAAGAGAGGACAAGGATCACATCCTTTCTGAACAGAGCTCTCATCCTGCCCAAACAGCCGGGATTTTGGTCTCCATGCACGTACTTTGGGGTTCTATAAAGCTGCTTATGGATGGATGTAGATAGGTACCTAATTATTTGTTTAATTAATTATCTCCTCTGTCTTACCCACACCATCTCCCCCTGGGACCCAGGGAATGCCTCCCTGCAGGTCCCCGTGTCCAGGGGGTCAGGTCACTCTTGTGGGTGCTTTGGGTGCACTCGGGGGCTGGGAAATGGGGTGACAACTGTGTGTCCCCAGCAGGTGTGTCCCAGAATCTGCCAGGACTCCAGAATGGTCTTTTCCTTTTAACTAAGAAAACCATTAAGGCTGTTTGCCTTGAGCTCTGGTTAATGGACTGCAGGGATTATTTATTTATTTTTAAATGAACACACTTTATTTCCCCAAAGTGCTGCTGTTGACTTTCTCTAAGTGCTGCCATCTGGCTCCCCTGACTCAAAGGGAGAGAGAGGTAGTGTGGTAATAAATAAGAAACCAAACAAATAAACAAATAAAAATTCCCCATTCCTCGCAATTGGGATGTCACCCCAACATTTGTAGGGTTGTGTTCAATTCTATAATTGTCTCACTGATGATTTTAAAAGAAACGAGTGGTGCTGTGCTGATAGCCTTTAGAGCACTGATTGAAAATTACCACATCAATCTCCTCGACTGAGGGTCTCTCCCCACCATTCTTTCTGCACTGCTGGAGACTCCTCTCTCTGAGGGAGTGCCATTCCAGCCCAGGAATGTTCATCCTGCTTTTTATTTCCCTTTGCACAACAGCTCAAGGCTCACAACTGCAGCGTCACTTTGTCTTCCTTTTTCTTCCTCCCCTTGCCCCTTCCAAGAGATCTTCTTTCCCAGATCC
>NC_031774.1:61234733-61242661 GCF_001522545.3 Parus major | reverse complement strand
CTGCTGCTGTCCCTGCTGCTGCTGCTGCTGCTGCTGCTGTCCCTGCTGCTGCTGCTGTGCTGCTGCTTCTGCTGTCCCTGCTGCTGCTGCTGCTGCTGCTGCTGCTGCTGCTGTGCTGCTGCTGGTGGTGCTGACAGGCTTTTGTCTGGAAACAATCCCTGGTCACTACCTCGGGCACAAGGAGACGGGGACAGAAGCACCATCGTCCCCTCTGCAGCAGCTGTGGGTGCTGGGCTGTCCCTGGTGTGGGGATGGAGCGATGACACACCAGAGCACAGCCCTGGCACTGCTGCTCCCAGCCTGTGGGGCTCCAGCTGCCCAAAACCACAGGAGTTCCACCTCTGCTGCTCCTGGTCTGCAATAAGGCTGGTGGGCAGGTCCACCAGCTGGCCTTGGGTGCACACACTACATCTACAGCTCTGCTTTGGCATCTGCAGGCAGCTCTGGGCGAGAGGACAACCACAGCCAGGGCTGGCAAGGGTTCCAGAGGGACCTGAGGGACCCGGAGCTGTGGGCACCGAGATGTCCCCACAGCTGCAGTGCCAGGCCACACAGCACAGCTGGCACAGCCCCTGAGCTCCACCAGCTCCCTTCACCTGCCTCTCCAAACCCCTTGCCAGCAATGCCCAGGGAAGCAGGGGCTGCCAGGCACTCCCTGCTCTGCTCCCATCCCTTGTCCTTCCTCCCACCCAGCTCCTGCTTTTCTGACACCGTTGCAGGGGGTTGGAGCTGGCTCCAGCCCTGCCTGGGCTGCTGCAGCACCAGTTTCTCACAGATGTTGGCCTGAGCTGTTCTCTGATCGAGGACAATTCCTGCTGGAGACACCATGCTCCCAGGGCCCCACCCTTCAGAAAAGCCTTCCAAGTTAATTTGTTGCCCACTGAGGGTGTTGGGCTCTTTAATCGGACACAGATCTTTCTCTAGGCAAAGCCATTTCACGGTTGAGGACATTTCACAAGATCTAAACAAGGAAATCACTTAATTGATGATACAAGCTGTATATCTAGCAAGGAATTGTGTCTCAGGAGATAGCAATGCTTTTTGTGTCTGAAGCAGTGACCTAACAGCTCATTGTTGGGTTAGAGGAGAGCTCTGCCCACCCTCCATGGGAGCAGAGCCTCTGCCCAGAGCCACAGCACAGCCTCAGAGGCTGCTGTTCCCATAAATCCAGCCCCTCAGCTCGGGCACTGAAAATAAAATAATGGCAGCTAAAGTAAAATAAAAGTTTCCCCATCACTTCATTTTTCTGCAGGGCAGGTAAACAAAGCTTTACAGTTTCTCAGAAGCATCATAAAATCCTCTTCAACCCATCTGGGAGTGCCACTTGGTAAATCATCAGCTGAGATTGCTCTGAGAGCCCTCACACGTCAGGCTGCTCTGTGTCCTGTGGCCACAGCTGTGTTCACACACTCCAGGATCTCCAGCCAGACACATGGGGACAGATGTTCTGACGTGCCCATTTGGGGTCTGACTTGGGGCTTCCTCCCCTAGTGATTGCAAAAATAAGGGGAAGAAATCCTGCTTCTGCTCTGGTATGTTTGAAAGGGGGGTGCTTGGGGGATTTCCAAAGCAATATTGCTGGTATTTCCTAAGGATGAAATGAAGTCCAGCCCAGTGAGTTCAGTGTTACCTGCCCCAGTAGCCCTAACACAGGGGGTTGATCCTGCCAACACTCACCCCAGCGCCTGAGCCCGTGTACTTTCCTTAGAAAACATCCCAAGTATTCCTCTGAGGACTTTCTGCTTTTTTCAGTTTTTCTAGAGTGGCTCTGAACCCCCCCACACCCACTTGCTGTCGCACAGATCCTCAGACATGGCCACAAGCAGCAGCAGGCTCAGCTCCCTGCACGCTCCCACTTTGTGTCTGGGTATGACTGAGTGCTGAGCTGACACTCCTGGAGCAGCTTTCCCCCTCTGCTCCCTGCAGGATGGGAGGAGGAGGAGGAGGAGGAGGAGGAGGAGGAGAGGAGCTGAGGGCGCTGCTGCAGGGCTGCCTCCTGCGGGGGGCTGATGTGGAGCAGGTCTGTGGGCAGGCAGAGGAACGCTCTTGCCTCAGGTTGTCTCTTCTTCATCTCCTCCTGGTCTCAGGCAGTATTTGGAGGCTATTGCAGCAAATCCAGGAGTAAAAGCACCCTGCCCTTGGGTATGGACAGAGCAGAGCTGACCGAGCTCCCTCTCCAGAGGTGCCTGTGTGGCTCACCCAGAACCCCTTTTCCAGCATTTTTGGTGAGGATCCCTCAAGGCCACCCCAGCAGTTTTGGAGGCTCCTGCACCCTCCCCACGGGGCTGAGGCTCTGGAGCCCTTCCCTCTGCTCCATGAGCCGAGCCCTGCACAGGGGATCCCCTGGCCAGGAGCAAACTGTGGCACCATCACCAGCCCTCCTTGGGCAGGGAAATAAAAACCTTGTCTTCAGGTTTCCAGGACAGATTACAGTGATATTCTGGCTTGCTGTACAGTATAGTGGCTTTTTGACTGCACTTTTTATTGATTGTAAGGATTCATATTAAATGTAATAGTTGCAATAGTTTACCAATAGAATATTAATCTTACCTACAAAAATCTGCAAATAAAACGTAAATATGCAATTTTGCTGTTATTATTTCCATGTGAAAGAATCTGTCATATTCTTTTCATAGATTACATAGATTATCCCACATTTTCTCTTCCTCCTAATAGCTGTGCCATGCAATAAGCCACGCAGGATTGTTTGCTCCCTTACACGTTTTGCCATCACTTTTTAAATCAGTGTTTCTCAGAAATGCTTTTTCATGCTTTATAACCTCATCCATGCAGCTTTATCTTTAAACAAAGTGCAAGCCAGAGGTAAAACATCCATGATCCTCACCTTTACAAGGAGATTAAACCCTGTGGCTATTTTTTAACCTTTTAGTTTTATCCTGTGCTCTTTTTCACCATAAACACTTGCTGAAGCGCTGTAGTAATGGGCCCATCTCTGGAGAGACAGGAGAAGGATTGCCCTGAGCCACGCGTGGCCTTGCAGGAGGAGATGGGATTTTAAGCCCCAAGGACTGAAGGCATTTTTACTCCACGTTACAGAGGGAGAGATCCAGTGCTCTGGCACGGCCCCTGACATTCAGAGATATGCACACAGCGCAGTTACACACTGAAATGCACTTTATCAGCCACTTTCTGTAGTCTAATATTCTATCAACCCTCAGAGAGCCCCACTTAAATTGATTAAATGTCTGTTCCCCATCAAAGCCAGAGGAGGAACAGGAGTGGAATGAGTAAACAAAGGGCAGTGTGACTCGTTTCCAGCGAGGTCTCTGGCTCTGGTGTCCCCACAGCAGCGGGTCCCTCGAGGAGCCGTGCAGGAACGCGCTGCCAGTGCAGCGCTGCGGGGCCGGGGAGCAGGAGAGCAGATGGAGCTGGATGGACAGACTGAACTGGACACAGGGCCACCTCCCCGAGCTGGCAGAACCTGGGGGGATGCTCATGGCACGTCCAGACCCCCAGGACAGGGCTGGGAGGGAGCCCTGGCAGAGCCAGCACAGGTAACCCAGGAGGGGAGGAGACCCCAGGAGCCCCTGGGAATGGCTGGACTGGCCCTGCCACAGAGCAGGACAACGCCGGTGGGCACTGGCACAGGGACAGGGCACAGGGGGATGGTCCCTTGTCACCCTCAAACACAGCCAGGGGAAGTTCCCCCAGCCCAGGACGTGGCTCAGCAGATCTGGCAGCTCTGCCCCAAGAGCAGGCACAGGTAACCGTGTGTTCCTCCTGCACCCCTGCACTGCCCCTCAGCTGAGCTCTGGGCCCCAGGGAGCGTGTCCCCTCGGCCTGAGGCAGGTCTTTGTGGGGCACAAGCAGTGGCACAGCAGTGGCACTGTCCCTCAGGGCACTGGTGTGTGCTCCCTGGCAGGTGACAGCTCCATTCCTGCATCAATATCCCCGGAGGAGATTCCCAGCTGCTTGTGGAGGCGCTCAGGGGGCTCTGGACACGCTGATCCGAGATTTGTGTTTTGCCACAAATTCTTCTGAGCTTTTTGTCAGTTTCTCAAGTTCAGTAGGAAAGGATGAGGCATTTGGCATTAATGTAAGCAGATGAAATGGGAGAGGAGAGGCAGAGGCTCTGTTCACAGGATGTGCCCAGCTCTCCCAGCAGAGCCCCTCGGGCAGCAGAGGAGCCGTGAGGCCGATCTGCCGAGCTCCAGCACCACATCCAACACCAACCATGGCTTCAAAGACAGCTGTGGCTGTCCTGGGGCCTTCCCTGCTCGGGACAATGGATTCCTACAGCAGGGTGCTGCTGCACCGGAGCCCCTGGGCAGGGACCCAGCGCCCTGGCTGCACAGGAGATGGATTTTTCCATTCATTACGAGTCCATGTGATAATTGGAAGCCCCGAGGCTGCAGTGTCAGTGTGAGAGGACGGTGCAACCTCCACATGTCAGCCTGGACAGCCACTGAGGCGGGAGCACTCTTGAGATTTCATCCATGTGTTGGTTGTATGGAGCTGCTCTGTGTGATCTGCCTCCCCACGGGCAGACACCAGGGACGGATCTGCTCGAGGTCTTGGGAAATCATAGAATCCAAGAATGGTTTGGGATGGAAGGGACCCTCGAGACCACCTCATTCCACCCCTCTGCCCTGGCAGGGACAGCTCCCACTGTCCCAATGTCCAGCCCCAATGTCCAGCCTGGCCTTGGGCACTGCCAGGGATCCAGGGGCAGCCCCAGCTGCTCTGGGCACCTGTGCCAGGGCCTGACAGAAAAGAATTCCTTCCCAGTATCCCACCTAACCCTGTCCTCTGGCACTGGGAAGCCATTCCCCCAGTCCTGTCACTCCAGACCCTCGTCCAAAGTCCTTCTCCAGCTCTCCTGGAGCCCCTTCAGGCAGTGGAAAGGGCTCTCAGGTCTCCCCAGAGCCTTTGATTCAAAGTGCTTCTTTATCACTGCCTACCTGTTTGCTATTCATTCCAGAAATCATCCTAATAATTGTGCAAGCAAATTATAAATATAGTGAACATTTCAGTAAAAACATTAATGAGAGGGAATACCATAATTTATTTTTAATTTGTCACTAAATCATATAACCCTGAACTGAGTATGTGTAGAAGAAGCCTCGGTAAAAGCAAGAGTGCAGGGTCCTTTTCAGCCCCTCTTCCCAAAGAGCAGTGGAAACAAAACCCTTTGCCAGGGCTGATGAGTGCTCGGGTACCGGCACTGCAGGAATTTCCCTTCCCAGGAGCTTCTCCTTCAGCCGCTCCTTCCCAGCAGGAGAGAATTGACCTTTTTTACAGCTAAAATGGGCAATCAAGGTTCAGCACAAAGGCTGTTTACAGAGACTTTTCTTATTTAAATCTCCTTTAAAAGCGTTTCATGAACACATGCTGAAGTGCTTCATTTGGGTTTCTCTTTCATCTTTTCGGGTCTCCACAGTTTTCTCTAAATCCTCTGGGATTTAATTAGCAGCTGGGGAATTCCGGGGGTTTCCTGGCTCGGGTTCCGCATGCAGAGGTGTCCTGCAGCCCCCGTCTCTCCTCAGGAACTCCCGAAGCTCTGTAGGGCAGGCCGGGACTTCAAATTAATATTTTACAGCCTGACTTTCCTAAACTTAGGGCTCAGGTGGAAACCCTGCTCACCAGAAACTGGCACCTCCATTCGCTTAGTCAGATGGGCTTGTAGTGACAGATTGGGAAGCAATATTTACCTTTACAGATATAAACACTGAAATAAATACTAATTTTTATCTGTAGGTAAGAGTGCTTAGAGACATTCTTGTCAAAACATTTTATTTCTTGAAGATATTTTCTGTTAATTCTTGGCAAGATTCACACAAAGCTAACACAACTGAAACGTTTGTGCTGTTTGATAAGTTTGTAATTAAAACCTGAACCTGCTCTGTTCCTTGGGTGAACTGCCAGGAGCGTGACTTCGAGCATGGATCCATCCCTGGGGTGTGTCCAGGAGCAGAGCAGGATGCCTGGACTGTGCAGCTCCACCCTAAAGGAGCAGCCACAGCTGCACCTGGGAGCTCTGCAGTCACACAGCTGTGTCCAGCTGTGGGGACCAGAGCTTTAACAAAGACACAGCCACACTTCATTAAGCCAGGAGTACCACAGCTGGAAAAGACCTGCTTAATCTCCATGGAACAAGCCTAATTAAGTTCAGTTTCCTATTAGATCACAGTGATAGCTACCACAGATTTGGGAAAAGCAATTAACTCCTTCAAAGTTCAAATCTGGTCGAGTTTGATCGATAAAGGTAGCGTTACACAAATGTTAGGGCTGTGCAGTGGGTGAAGCAGCTGAGGTCAAACCCATCAATGTCCCAGCAGCACAGACCCCCACTGCTCCCCAGCCTGTGTTTCCCAGACAGATTTTAAATATCTCACTGTCCCTCAGCTAAAGATATGGATCAAGTGTGCAGTGGGTCATGGTGCTCCTCGAGTGCCAGGTGAACTCGTGTCAGATTTGACAAAAATGCAGTACAGTCTCTCACCAAAATGATCACCAGGTTCTATCATCGTTTCAGATGACATTGTCTAAACCCCAGCAATGCTGCACGTAGCATGGAAGATACAGAGACATGAAATGTGACATCCAGAGGGTTTTGTAAGAGCTGCCTGAACACCTCTCTGAGGGTGTCTGGCACTGGAGAGAGGAGAGCAGGAGTGGCAGGATTGCAGCACAGAGCACAGGACATGGCCCAGATCATGACAGACCTGCAGCGGGGAAGGGAACACAGCAGGTGCTGTGGAAGTTAATCAAGAAACGGCTACAAGAGTAAGATGCAGTCAGGGCTGGTTTGACAGAATAATTACCTTTTTTTTGGACAAGATTCCCATTTCAGAAGTCTCCCAGGGCGCTCAGGAAAACTTCAGCAGCACCCAGCAGCTGGGCCAGGCTCCCGGAGGGGTGCAGGAGCCTGGGGAAGCTCTGCAGGAGCAGGAACGCTGGAAAAAACAGTGTCAAGGGCACATCCTGGAGAACTGCTGCTGGGAGAGAGAAAGGGAGGTGGGATAGCCGGGAAACACCTCCCAAGGAAGCCAAAATGTGGAGAAAAGGGAATTTTCATAGAACCACAGAATCCCAGAATGGTTTGGGTTGGAAGGGACCTTAAAGCTCATCTCTTTCCACCCCCTACCCTGGGCAGGGACATCTTGCACTGTTCCAGGTTTCTCCAAGCCCCATCCAGCCTGGCCTGGAGCCCTTGCAGGGATGGGGAGTGCCCAGCTGTTGGTGTGGAGGGGCCTGGGGCAGCCCTGCTGCTCTACAGGAGACAGCGAGGAGCTGACAAACTTAACACTTAACACGGGCCTGGGAACCCTGCAGCCAGGGTGAGATTGATTTTGCTGCTTTTGCTGCTGTTGAGCAATTCTCTAATTCAGCCAGGAGTGTGCTGAAGGACCTCTTGGGGCCTCAGCTGGGAGGAAAGTATCACCAGTCCCCTCTGGCTCTGTAATGTGTAAATCCCTTAATCTGGGGATAAAGCCCAGGCAGTGAATCTGAGCCACATAGAAACCAAATTATTGTGCTTTAATTGAGAATGAGGAAAAACGTGGTTATTAGGAGATTTAATCCTGACTTTGGGAAGAGCAATAGGGAGCGTCAAGATGAGACAACTGCTCTTCCCAAAACAGACCAACAGGCATCTGCACACGGGGGATGAGGGACACACCACAAAGGGAGCCACTGGCACCCTCCTGAGCCAAATCCAGCTCTTGGCTGTGGGAAGTGAGGAGGAGAGACTGTGGATTAGTAAGAATGGTTTCTGATGAAGCAAGGTGATCACACAGCTGCCTTGACAGGAGGGAAGGAAGCAAAGGGAGCAGCACAGGTGAGCAGCAGCTCATTTGGACTGCTCACTCTCTGCCTGCACCTGACAGCTCCCGCTGTGCTGAGAGCAGCAGAAAAGCTCCTGCCATTGGTGAAGTCTCCAGTAGCCCACTCAGCCTGAGGAGGTG
>NC_031774.1:61231691-61233647 GCF_001522545.3 Parus major | reverse complement strand
GGGCTGTTTTCCAAAGTGCCCACTTACAGTTCCATTACACATCAGCAGAGTCCTGCCATTATTCCACTGGGAGAAGCAGAATCCCTTCCTTTCAAAGTGAGTACTGGGGTTAGAAGGTGGATATAGGAGATCTTCTGGTGGTCTGGGAAGGGTTTGGGAAGTGAAAATTCGTGGCAAGGAAGTATTTTCCAATAAAAAGTACTTTTCATTACATGGTTATTTTTTTCCATCCCACAATAACTATTCCCTGCTCCAAACTTCCACAGGGCAAGGCCGTGGTGAGGGCTCAGCTTGGCTCAGGGCCCAGATTTGGACAGGAGTCTCCCTTATCCCAGCCAAGCACTGCCCAGGGGATGCAGCTTCCCGGATTGTTGGCTTTGAGTGGGCTTTTTTCAGAGTACAACTCAAAGCTCTGAATTTTGTTCTACAGGAAGGGAAAACTAACACCTCCCATCCCTGCCCCTGGAAGAACACAATCAGTGCTGCACTTTGCTCTCCAGCAGTGCTGAGCAGAAACTCAGCCAGGAGAAATGTGAGGGCAGCATGGGAAACCTTGAGAGCAGAAAATCTCCTTTCCTTCCTCCCTTATCCCCACAGCAGGAAATCTCCTCATCCTCACAGCGCTCCCTTATGTGGGTGCAGGATGGCAGGACCCTCCACAGCACAGCTTTATGGGTTTCTACAGGACACTGATTTCCAAAATCCCAGTGCTAAGGCAATCCTCTGGAATTACAACGTGAGCTCAGCAGTTTTCTGCTTGGATCTCTTACTTACAAAATGGAAAACCCTTTCTGCAGGGAATGACCCCTCAGCCTCTTGTCCCGTAGCACAGAAGGATGAACGCTGAGTTCTGCTCTCACCAGTGATGGTCCTGAAGGGGCTTTGTGCCAGCAGTAACCACAGCAGGGCTGTGCTCCAGGGGCTCATCAGGCAGTGCTGGGCCCATCCCCTCCTCCACTCCCTTCCCTCCATTCCCAGGACACATAAGCCTCTCTGCAGAGCAGGATCTATTTCTGGCACAGTAATCAAGACACCTGTTAATCATGCCTAAGTACCACAATTAAGATCTGATCTGATAAACAACAGGTATGGCAGGAGCCCAGTTCTCAGGTTTGTTTATTTTGCTTGAACTGTGGGTGTCTGCTTCAATTTTTGTTCATCTTCACAGAATCAGAAAATTGCAGAATATGCTGAGCTGGATGGGCCCCACAAGGATCATCCAGAACCCCCAAGGACAGTTCCTGCAGTAACACGTCACCACTCATCCCGAGGTGTCCCAGTGGAGCACAGCATCCTTGACGGGACTGGCCAGCTCGCTGCTGCTGGCAGAAAGTTAATTAATCCTGTTTCACAGAGCTGGGCCACTGGAGCCTCAGTGAAGTGGCTGCAGAATTGCTACAACCAGAATTTCTTATTACAGCCCTGAAATAATGAAAATATAATTATTTCACTTGTGGCAATCCTGGGACCCAGTAGCCTTCCTGGAAAGGTTTTGATGGCAGCTGTGTTCCTCGGGCAGCAGAGGCAGCACCTCAGACAGGATTCTCTGACAGCTCTGGTGTATCACAGATGGGCTGAGGTCAGTCAGGCTGGGATCCTCAGCAACACCTGGTTTTATCACTTACCAAATTTCAAACAACCATTCCTCCGTGCTTGGGCTTCAGCAAAACTCTGACCTTGCAGCAAGGCTCCAAATCCTGGGGGTGGGATCACCCCCTGCCTTCCCAGCCGTCCTGCCCCAGGAGCTGCACCTCCTCCTCTGCCCAGAAGTCATGGAAGGAGCTGCTGTGCCTCCTGTGACAGAGAAATGTCCCCAGGCACAGGCAGGTCCCTGCAGTGGTGCAGGGCAGGGCACACAGCCCCAGGTGCCTTGGCTGGGTCCTGTTGGACTCCACGGGCCCCAGGCTGCAGAGCGAGCAGGCACCGTGCCCTGGGTGCCCTGGGTGCCCTGGGTGC
>NC_031774.1:61225566-61230933 GCF_001522545.3 Parus major | reverse complement strand
CTGGGTGCCCTGGGTGCTCTGGGTGCCCTGGGTGCCCTGGGTGCCCTGGGTGCTCTGGGTGCCCTGGGTGCTCTGGGTGCTCTGGGTGCCCTGGGTGCCCTGGGTGCCCTGGGTGCTCTGGGTGCTCTGGGCATTCCACAGCTGAGCCGTGGGGCACCAGCTGTGCCAGCCTCTGCTGCCACCTCAGCATCACCTCCACCTGCAGCACGGTCCTCACCCTGCCGTGGGACAGAAGGCAGCTGCAGGTGCCAGGGCGCTGTGCCCTGAGCTGGCTGCGTGCTCTGCGGCACAGGAGGGTTTGATCTGCCTCACCTCCCTCCTCCAGTGCTCCACCGGGGCTCAGGGACAGCCACCCTCACCATCCACCTCCTGCTAGAGCACCACAGAGACCCCTCGTGCACAGCCCTCCCACAAACCAACACACCTGAGACAGCAGCTCCGGGCTCAGCCCTCCCACACAGCCTGCCCAGGAGGCACCGAGAACTCAAAAAGTCAATTATGTATGTGATAATCCAGGTGAAACGTGTGTAAATCCAGGTAACACACGTGCTTTAAAATACTGAAGAGCCTCAGGGTAACAGGAAAACAAAACCCAAGAATACCCCCCACCAGCATGAGCAGAAACAAACTGAAAAATCTAAAGTAAACAAAGAGAAAAGGAACATTATATTTTCAACCTTGTAAAGCACAAAGCATTAGTAAATAGATGCTTAAGGGTATAAAACAGTAAAAAGGTACAAAAAGCACAGAGATAATGTGGTGGTTTTTTACAACAAAATAATTAATATTATTATTCTTCTGTTGGCCTCAGTTGAACTTTCAGAGATTCAGGCAAGCTCTCACATGCTACAAACGGGAGTGCACCATTCCGTCCTGCTGTTGCTCCTTTTGTAGGCAATGCATCAGCTTCTTTGAATTTTATCCCCATGTAATGAGCTGAACTGTTATGATAGCAAAACATATGCCTCTTGCATCTAAACACTCTGAATGCCACCTGTTTTGGGATCCTTCATCATTAAATGGGTTAGAAAGAAAATCAAACAGAGCTTTCTCCAGACAAAGTGCCTCGGGAGGTGTCGACAGTTGGCAGGTCCGAGAAAGCTGCATTTTATGATTCTGATGCTCCGTGAGATAAAAGGAGCAGTGAGGACCAGAGGGGTCATCAGTGTGGGGAAAGGTCAGCAAGCAGCAGAAGATTACAGGATGGCACAATGACAGAGAGGTTTGGGCTGGGAGAATCTTAGAGTTCATCCAGTGCCAGCCCTGGATGGGCAGGGACAGCTCCCACTGTCCCAATGTCCAGCCCCAATGTCCAGCCTGGCCTGGGGCACTTCAGGGATCCAGGGGTTCTGCTCTGGGTGTCTGTGCCAGGCCTGCCCACCCTGCCAGGGAACAATTCCTGCCCAATCTCCCATCCAGCCCTGCCCTCTGGCACTGGGAGCCATTAAGATCTCAAGACAGCTTCTCAGATAGGTTCCAGAAAAGCTGTGAGATCGGCTGTCCCCATCTCCTGTGTCCTCTCTGGCCCCAGGAGTGCTGGGTCCTGCACAGCTGGAGGGAGGGCTGGCAGGGGTCTGGGCCCAGGTCCCCTCCTGCACCCCTGGACTGCTGAGGGATGAGCTGGAGAGCTGGGGCTACCCTGGAGGTCCCCAACACCTGCGGGCACAGCTGGGGCACAGCGCGGCTCTCTTTGCTGTGCCCAGGGATGTGTGCAGGGATGGGCAGCAGGTGACAGCCAAAATATTGCCTTGACCTTTCCACAAGCCTCCCCTGTCCACAGGAGCCCTGGGCTGTGGCCATGCTCTTTCCAACGCCAAGGATCTGCAGCAGAGCAGGATCCTCACACCTCTCACAGTGCTGAGAAATACAGGGATAGGAAAGAACCTGGCCCCAGGTGTGGCTTTTCACTTGGTCAGACAGGGCTTAGGCGTTATGAAAGGAGCTTGGGGCTTGTCTTTGTCTTCACAGGTGCTCAAACACTGAATTGATCACACTTATGTCATTGAATTCCAGTCATCTTACAAGTCATGTGAGCTTCCAGACAGTTTTCTGAAGAGTTGCTACTGTGCTAGTCACTCACCAGCCTTACCTTTCAGGTGATTATTTCCTATTCTAGTCTAGTCTAGTCTAGTCTAGTCATTTCTAAAAAATAAGGAACTTGTCATTTGTCCCCACTTTTTCTTACCTTTTTTCAGTTAATCTCCTTGAAAACAGGCCAGAAAATTTCCTCCAGAGCCTCCTGAACCAAAGCAGAGCACAGGGCTGAGGCAGGACACAATGTTTCCCCAAATGGATTAGAAAAATCAGATGATAAGAATTCACTACAAGAGGGCTGGAGAGGGACTTTGGACAAGGGTTTGGAGTGGCAAGATGAGGGAGAACAGATCCCACTTTCAGAGGGAAGGGCTAGATGGGATGTGGGAAGAAATTCTTCCCTGTGAGGGAGGTGAGGCCCTGGCACAGGTTGCTCAGAGTGGTCAGGGTGCATCTGCTCAAAGAAGAACCTTTCTTTTTGCAAGGGTTACAGAGTGAGAGAACTTTTGCTCAATTCAGTGCATAAAGATTATGATTTCAGTTGGCAGAAAGTGAGGAAAGTGAGGAATTATCCCAGTTTGTGCAGTGGTTAGTGGTTACAGGTGCCACAGGTACTGCTCCCTGTACTCACTACGCCCCATTTCCTCCGAGTCCTTCCTGCAGTGCAGCATTGATTTATCCTGGTACAGAATCTTGAGCAGTTCCAATGGATCTCTGCTAGAGCTGTTTCCTTCCTCCTGACTTCCACTGCAGCAGAGGTTTCACGCTGCTCTTGCACAGTGTACCACGCCAGTGAGGAGTTTATTATCCATTCCCTTTATTTCAGCTGTCCTTAAAAATCACTGTAACCACTCCACTGCTGATGGAGGGCAGCTCTGACACTCGCCTGGACCAGTTAAGTGAGTCAGTGGAATAGTTATTTCAGTGCTGAATATTTGATATCACTCCAGGACCCTGGTGTCCTGCTGATTTTTGCTGCAAGGACAGGAAGATATCTCAAAGTAGCTGCTGGCAGCACTCGATGGCAGCACACCCCCAGCGCTGGGAGCCGTGGGGCTGGCAGCCTCCCTGGCACACGCCAGCTCCGTGGGCAAGGCAGGGGCTCTGAGCATCCTTCCAGAGCCTGCCCTGCTGACATCTCCCCAGACTTGCTCCTGTGGCTCTCCCCAGCTGACCTTCAGCAGCAGTCGGGGTAATGTAAGGTGTCCTGCTCTGACATTCTCTTGCCGTTTTTTGTTGCTGTCTTTTCAGAGCACAATCCTGGTTGACACTGTCTGCCAAAGTGAGGTGGAAACTCCACCACTGTTCTCTTTATGCTGATATTTGAGGCAAACCCCAGATGGGAATCATCACCAAAACTATCAAGCAGCTGCTACATCACCCACGTTGGCCAGGTTTCCAGAGCGTGCCGATGGCTACAGAGCAGCAGTGCCTGAGGAATCTTCTCCCTGTGCCAGCAGGAATAAAGAGCTCTCTGCTTTGGCCACAGAGCTGGGATATGTTGAGAGGAATAAGGCTGTGTCTGTTGTCTCAGCTGCTGACACTGGTTCAACAATCACTCCAAAGGGAGCTGTCATCTCCGCTCAGACTGAACGCCCAGCCCCAAAGTGTTTCACAAACCAGTTTTTCCAGCTGGGATCAGGAGCCCAGAGGGATGTTTGGCACTGCTTCCAGGGCCAGCAGGAGTTCAGGCACTACTGGTACAAAGCTCAGACTGCTTCTCCAGCCAGCCCTGCTCCTGCAGCACGGCGTGGCCCAGCTCACAGAACCAGGGAATGGCTCAGGCTGCCAGGGCCCTCTGAGATCCTCCAGTCCAGCTGCTCCCCCAGCACAGGCAAGAATTGCCCAGGACTGTCTGCATCTGGGCAAAGGGAAGCTAAGAAGCATTTTCAAAGATATTCCAGTGGGAAAACCCAGGCTGTCCTCGGGCCCACTCACCTCCCTCCCCAGACCAGCTGAGCTCACTCCTGCTGACCTGAGACTGAAAACTCAGCAGCAGGGCCTGCCCTTCATCTTTGTAAAGGCACCTCAGGCATCCAGAGGAGCCAGGAGCAGCACATGGCTGAGAAGCTGGGAAGTTAATTGATAACAGAAGATACACCTGCATGATGCTGGATCTGTTCTGCTCATGGCTGCCAGAACATGCTGCTGCCACCAGCCCCACCAGGGTGGCAGTGACAGATACAGATAATTCCCAAGTGCAGCAGATGCCTGAGAATGAGCGGGTTTTCTGCCAGGCTTCCCTTCCCAAATCTGAACAGAGATTGGTTTCAGAAAGAGCAAAGCAGTTAGAGCTGCCCAACCTATTACAGGCACAGCCCTCCCTGTGCACTACTCTGCCCCCAGAGCTTCTGGCAGCCTACAGGCAGTCCTGGGCTGGCCACACCAGCAGCAGGAGTCTGGGAGATGCCTCTTTATTGAAGGTAGGCATTATAGTTCCTTACATATTCAGAGAGATATTCCTCCTTTTGTTTCCAAGGTTTCACGTGCAGAAATCCTGGACCAAGACCACTCCTGCTAAAGGCAGGAGCAGAGTCACTCCCTGAGGTCTCACCTTTCAGGCATGTGACACGTGTGGATCCTCAGTCGCTGCAGGGGGAACAAACAGCAGAGCCCAGCTGTGCAAACCAGAGGATCTTCAGGGAACATCAGCCTTCCCTTCTGTTTTAGTCCCTTCTTTCACCAGACCTGGGACCACCTTGGCTCTGCCTTGGACTTGCTCCTGCCCTGCCACCTTCCCACACGGGGCTGGTGCCGGGGGAGCTCCACAGCAGCAGGCACTGAGCCCCAGGCTGGGCTGGGAGGGGGCTCAGTGCTTCCCCTGCAGTGCAGCAGCCCCCTGGCAGCTGGGGGGACACCAGCTCAGGGGGGACACCAGCTTTGGGGGACACCAGCTCAGGGGGGACACCAGCTAGGGGGGACACCAGCTCAGGGGGACACCAGCTTTGGGGGACACCAGCTTTGGGGGACACCAGCTCGGGGGGACACCAGCTCAGGGGGGACACCAGCTCAGGGGGACACCAGCTCAGGGGGACACCAGCTCAGGGGGACACCAGGTTTGGGGGGACACCAGCTCAGGGGGGACACCAGCTCTGGGGGACACCAGCTCAGGGGACACCAGCTCAGGGGGGACACCAGCTCAGGGGGACACCAGCTCGGGGGGGACACCAGCTCAGGGGGACACCAGGTCAGGGGACACCAGCTTTGGGGGACACCAGCTTTGGGGGACACCAGCTCGGGGGGACACCAGCTCAGGGGGACACCAGCTCAGGGGGACACCAGCTTTGGGGGACACCAGCTTTGGGGGACACCAGCTCGGGGGACACCAGCTCA